>NW_006443138.1:20091288-20129952 GCF_000325575.1 Pteropus alecto | reverse complement strand
AGGAATTGTCAACTTCTTTTCCTCATCACATTTTTAGATGTAAAATAGGGTATAACTATGGTTAGATTTTTATTTCCTTTTCTACTGTATTTATAATTTTTTTGAATTTTATAAACTTCATATACTCTGCTGTTTTTTCTTTGGGGTCATTTGCCTCTTATCCATCTTTGTGATTGTCCTATATATTTTGAAGACTAATGTGTTATTGTATTCATTGTAAATATCTTTGCTAAGTCTTCAGCTCCTATTTATTGCTTAATAATATATTTTATGCAGAAAAGTTATTATTATAAAGTAGTTAAATTTATACATATATTTCTTTTTAGTAGTTAAATTTATTCATATACTTCCTATTTGTACCTTGTTAAGATTTCTTCCCTTATCCATACTAATATTCTTTCAAAAATTTTAGTTTTGCTTTTCAAATTTAGATAATTAAATCTGAAAGTGGTCCATGTAAATGATACAAAATAGAGATTTATTTTTTTATTTCTTTGTAATGTCATTTCATTCATGAATCAACTTTTTATAATTGTTTGGTTCAACTTCTGGGAAAATTATTAATAATAATTAATAATAATTAATTAATTGTACATACAAACAATTATTAATTACTAATAATTGGGACAGTTAATTAAAATTATTAATATTGATAATTTTAGGAGAATTTGATTTTTTATATAATAAAAAATAAGTTTCTAGAATTCTTTCCCACCTTTATATATTTGAATTATTTTGCCTGTCTTAAATTACTAATTTGAATATATAACATTGAATACACATTGTGATAGGGACAACAATGTCTCATTCATGAATTTTAAGGGAATGACGTAAATATTTCAAAATTAAGTTTGAGTTAAACTATGTTGCCATATTAATAATAATATACAGGATATTCTCATTCCTAGTTTGCAAGTATTTTTTTCTTTAATCAAAAATGAGAATCTTATTTTATTTTGCCAAATTTTTCTACATTTTTAGGTAATTATTTTACTCGATTTTTTCATTTATAGTTTAGTAAATTATTCTGTTGAGTTTTTAAAATGAAAGTTAGTTACTCATAATTAGATTAGGCTTAATCACAAATTCAGTATGTACTATCATACATCTTGGCGTAGGATGACCCTTTTTTTTCCCTTTTAAATAGATTTTATTTTCTAAAGCAGTTTTTAGTTCATAGCAAAATTAAGAGGAGAGCTTCCTCTAATAATCCCCACCCCAACATATACGAAGCCTCTCCTGCTATCAACTTCCTGCACCAGAGTGGTACATTTGTTACAATTGGTGAACCTACATAGACACATCATTATCATCCAAAATTCATACTTTACTTAGGGTTCACTCTTGGTATTGTAGATTCTAGGGGTTTGGACAAATCTGTAATATCATGTATCCACCATTATAAACATACAGAATAGTCACTGCCCTAAAAATCTCTGTGCTTTTGCCTATTTTTTTCTCTCTCTGCCTCCCTTTCTCTTGACAATCACTGAATTTTTTTCTGTTTCTACAGTTTTGCCTTTTCATATTATCAAAGTTGAAATCATACAGTGGATAACTTATTTTTTACTTGTTTGTTTACTTGTTTATATCTGTTTGTAAACTAGATTGTTAACAATATCTTACATTAACCTATTTGTTTCTCTCCTACACTATTTCTCCACTGCCTTTTTATTCCTACATCCTGGATGTTTAATAATGCTTTAAACATAGTTTTACCATATATACATGTTTGCTTAAATATGACATTGATTAGTTTTATTTTTATCTTTAATATAAATATAAGCTTTATATAATCTTCTGATATTTGCTTATTTAATTCAACATATTGTTGTGAAATCTCTACCAATTATTTTTTGGAGTATCTCCATCCTCTATTTTTATTTATTTTTTTTACTATTAGAAACATTGTTGTTTTGAATAATTTTATGTATGTCTCATTTGCATATGTATAAAAAATTTTTGTTAGATTCTTAAGAATTGAATTGCTGGTTTATAGGCTATGTGAATGTTTAGCTTTACAAGATAATGCCAAATTATTTTTAAAGAGGATATCTTAATTCACACGCACTCAAGTAATATATAAAAGATCATTTTATCTACAGTCTCTCTAACATTTGACATTGTTAAGCTTTATAATTTTTTATGAATAAAATTTTTACACAATTAAAAAGGTTTTAAAATAATATTTAAAATGATTGTTTGTTATGGCCTTCATTTGAGATATCCAAAGTAGTTAAAAGATTTTCAAACTTAACCAATTCCTTTTCTTCTCTCTCCATCAAGAATTTAAAAATATGTATTATGAAACCAGTATTCTTTATATTAAAATGTGTATCAAAATGTACTCCCTTGAGCTGGGTTTGAGATTTCACATTGATTATTACATGAGTTAAGTGGGAAGAATAGGGAAAATGATTTTACAAATCATATCAGTTGCCACCCTTACTACATTTTCCTGTCCTTTTTCTAGGAGCAATAAGGAGGACTCTTGATTAATCATAATATTTTAATAACTTGCCTAAGGTTACATAATTAATGTGTGGCAGAAAACTTGTTTTCATGAATGGCTAACATCATGTTTCTTTGGTATTTGACAATGAAATCTTTCTTATGACCTGTGTAATCATCCCCAGAAGATTAAATTTCTCTAAGAATATGTTTTTCACTGTTTGAGAAACAGTTCATTTTTCACCATTTACCAAAATTGTTCCTTGGAATTCTCAGGGCTTTTCGGTTTAAATATAGCAGGTTCAGTCAACAATGGCCAATCTCAGAAAACCACTTATTAAGTAGAAATTTACTTTGTCTTATATAATATAAAATTAAGAAAACTTTTAGAAAATGTTTCATTAAAACTTCAAAGCAGCATATAAAAGCATTAAATGTTTCAAACAATCTCACTGAAAGAAAAGTAATGGAGAAAAGATTTTACAAATATTCATTTTATACATATTTTTCTTCATAGTTGTTAGATCTTGCCCAAAGAAAAGTTGAACTTTGTTCTATGTAATCTGCATTAGTATATTGGTTTGAGAATTTGAGGATTTTTTCTCTCTGCTTTTCCAGTAATAGCTCAATAGTTTCTTAGAGGAATTATGAAACATATTATCTTATAAAAAGCACATTAATTTTATGCCCAGTTTAATTTTTTCTTATAGCCTTAGGCTAACTCATTATGAATGGAGTAAACTTGATTGTTTTAATATTGAGGGTCTGTTATAATAGGAATAAGTAGAGGGCATGAAGTTTCGTTCATGTATCATTTATTTCAGAAATCACAGATACTTTTAAAAAATGCAGTAAAATAATTTAATAGAAAATTAATATGGAAAACAAGTATAAAATTGATTTAATACAGATAATTTTATAAATAACATGCTTTCATTCAAAATGGAATTGCTTAATGGTTTTAAAACATTGGTAAATACTCTTTTTTTTAATTATGTTCTTTTAGAATTCTCACTCTTCTACACTGAAAATGTAAGAACTGAAAATGATATAATCCTTAGTCGAGGTATTTCATATTTAAATTTTGATTTCATGTGATCAAGTCCTTTGTACATGAACAAAATTTTAGGAGTTTTTGCTTATTTTTGCCAAATATATTTGTGGATATATTAATTTTGTAAGAAATTCATAAGCTATATTTTATCCACATGATCAAATATTTCTGGGAAATGCTAGATAAAATAAAGTCATAGTTGTTTAAGGCAGTTCTTCATTGTCATATTTATCAAAAATTTTATTAAACCAAAGTACATCATGACCCTTGAAAAATAGAATACACAATATAACAATTTTACATCCCTACAGTACTTATGTATGTAACATTACATGGGATTCGTTTCTTCTGGAACACCTTTTGGGAAGTTATACTATATATGTTAGGTAATCGAAATAATAAATTAATTTTGAAATGCTAAATTGTATTGTTATTTAATATTCCAATAATCTGAAATTTGAGTTTTATCTTTTAATCTCATCTGATTCGAATTATTCTTTATTGGATACATATTTTCAGCTTCATTTTATGTGGTTTTCACCCATCTCCCACCTTGTTTTCTTATAAATTTTTGTGCTATATTAACATGATAGGCTATGTAAATTGTTGTAGATGCAAAATCTCAGTTACTTGATTATTCTGAGACCAAAGATATTTATATGGAGTATAGAAAAATATGATGAAGTAGTCCTTTTTCGGAATACATATTTGCCAGTTTAGTATTTATGCTATTTAAATAAACTTAAAAAAAATTTTAATCAGTTTTAGATAAACAGAAAGATTACAAAGATAGTACAGAAAATTAGCATTAACATTTGATATGTGTATGGTACATTTGTTATATTAGTTTGATTAATATACTATTACTAACGAAAGTCCACATTCCACTCAGAATTTTTAGTTTTGAGCTAATGTCCTTTATCTGTTTCAGGATCTTATTCAGTATAACCACATTTATTAGTCATATCTCCTTAGGCATCTCTTGCTGTTACAATTTTTGACTTACCTTTTTTTTTAATGACCTTGTGAATTTTAAGGAGTATTGACCAGGTATTTTATAGAATGTCCTTAAATGGAATTTCTCTTATACTTTTATCATTATTAGACTAAAGTGCCATTTTCATCACATCATCTATTAAGGGTACATGTATCAAAATGGCTTACCAATGTTGATGGTGACCTTGATCACCTGGCTAGGTAGTGTTTGTCGGGTGTCTTTATTGTACAGTTACTCTTAAACCCATTTTCTATGGTAGCCTTTGTAAGGAAGTCACTAAGCACACCTTATATTTGTAGAGTGGTAACTTATGTCCTCTTCCTTGAGGGCAGAATATCTGCATACCTTATTTGGAGTTCTGCATAGGAGATTTGTCTCTTCTCCATTTATTATTTTTATTTATTTATATTAGTATGAACTTATAGATATTTATTTTACACTTTGGATTATGATCAAATATTATATTATTCATATTTTCTCTCATATTTTTAGCCATTGGGAGCTCTTCCATTGACACCTGATTCTTGTGTCTCTGACATGTTCCTGTCATGTTTCTTTTCTTTTTTCTTTTTCCTTTTTTTTTAAAAAATTTCTTAAATTTTGTCACTACAAGATGCTCTAAGCTCATCTTCTATATATCTTAGGTCAGGCATAGAATCAGCCATTTATTCTCGGAGCCTTGTTCCTTTTATTTGAGAATAGAAATAGAAAGCAAGATCAGAGCAGTAGGTACACTTGTTGCCACTGAGGCTTCTTTGTTTTGAGGCCCTCTTAGCTGTCGGGGAAAAGAGATATATGTGTGTATACTAACTACAGTATATATGCATATCTATAAAGATTTCTACATGTAATCATCTTTATCTATATTAAACTAAATATAATTTAATACTGAGGTCTTCAACTTTATTACCACATAAATCATTAGCCTCTTTTTGCTCATCTGAAAATTCCCACTCTGTGATTCACCTTACTTCCACCATCCACCACACATTTACTTAATCAATTGTAGTATAATGTATACCAGTATTAGAATTGTTTCCCATGGTATATAACCCCATACAACATGAGAAACAATTTTATCAACTACAGTAATTATGTATAGTTTTTGCATTGTTGGTAGTGGTATTTTGTTGTTTTGCTTTTTGTTTTTGCCTTTATTTAGCATTACAGATTGTACTCGCTTCTAGAAACCTAGACCAGCTAAGCTCTTCAGTGAAGTTGTTTCACACATTTATAATACAGTTAGATTGATTTGTTATATTCGTATTTCATCATGGAATCTCTGACTCCCAAAATTATTGTTAAAAATTCACATACATTAAGGTTCACTCTTTATGTCTTAAAGTTCTGTGGGTATAGAGAAGAGCAGATGGTCAGATAACTATTGTTATAGTATCATACAGAGTAGTTTCACTGCCCACAAAATTCCCATGAACTTTCCTTTTTCCTACCTTCATTTCTTGCACCAAACCCTTGGCAACCACTGAACTCTTTTCAACTATATAGTTTTACTTTTTTCCAGAATGTAATATTTAAGTTGGAATCATATAGTATGTACCATTTTGAGTTTTACTTCTTTTATTTAGTAATATGCAGTTAAGACCCTTCCATACTATTTTTTGTGTTTTGATAGCTCATCTTTTATCCCTGAATAATAACCCATTATATATATGTAGCACAGTTTGTTTATCCATTTGCCTATTGACTGACATTTTGATTGCTTCCAGTTTTTGGCAATCACAAATAAAACTTAGATGAACATTTGCATGTAGCTTTTTGTGTCAATATAAGTTTCAAATCAGTTATATAAATAATTAGGAGTGTTATTTCTGGTTGTATCGTAAGACCATGTTTAGCTTGGTAATAAACTGCCAAACTGTCTCCCAAAGTGGCTGTCCCATTTTGCATTTTAACTAGCAATAAACTCAGCAGTGAAAAACTGAAAGCTTTTCTTCTAAAATCAAGAACAAATAACAGTGAACATTCTCAACATTTCTATTTAAAATAATACTGGAAGTCTTAGCCAAAGAAATTAGGCAAAAGAAAAGAAAAAGGCATCATAATTGAAAAAAAGTAAAAATGTCTCTGTAAACGGCATGATGTAATATATAAAAGACCCTAAAAAATTTAAAAAATAAAAATAAAAAGTTAGAACTAAGAAATAAATTCAGGAGAGTTGTAGGTTATAAAGACAATATATAATAATCAGTTGTATTGAGTATGATAGCTGTGGACTTGTCATATGTTGAGGTGTTTCCCTTCTATACTCAATTTTTTGAGAGTTTTTATCATGAAAGATTGTTTAATTTGGGGACAAATTTCAAGTCACCTATCTTTTGCAGAGAAAATGTTTTTATTTGTAATGCAGTCAAACAAGGAGAGCAGAGTCAAAGCTCAAATTAGTCTCCTCAAAGGTCTGAGACACATTTTAAAAAATGAAGGAAAGAGGAGGTTATAGATATCATAACTTTTTATTGTACAATTTTGAAAATTAGCCATGTAGGGTAAGGGATAGGAGAGGTAAAAGAAAGTACAAAGACATTTCGATCTTGTAGAGTTTGATTGGTCAATTGTATATTTGTCCATATTTGTTTCAGGGACAAGATCATCCTTATTGAAGGACACATATATGTGCAGTGCTGTTTCTGTGAAAATAGTTCAAGATCTGCATTAGGGAGTAAACCAGCCTGATCTGTGTAAGCACGCTCCCCACCCCAAACACACACATGCACACATACAAAACTTTGGTAGTGTCTTATCCTTTTGTTGAATACTTTTTCTGTGTCTATGGAGAGTATCATATAATTTTTATCCTTCATTCTGTTAATGTGCTGTATTGTTTATAAATTTGTATATATTAAAACATCCTTGCATCTCACTTAATCATGATGTATATTCCTTTTAATGTACTATCGAATTTGGTTTGCTAATTTGTTGATTTTTGCATCTATATTCATCAGGGATAGTGGCTTGCAGTTTTCTTGTAATGTCATTATCTGGCTTTGGTATCAGATTGATGCTTATAAAACTAGTTTGGGAGTACACCATCCTTTTCAGGTTTTGGAAAAGTTTGAGAAGTGTTAACTGGCATTTATTATTTAAATGTTAGGTAGAATTCACCAGTGAAACCATCTAGTCTTGGGCTTTTCTTTGTTTAAAGGTTTTTGATTACTCCTTCAATCTTCTTATCCGTTATCGAGTATTTAGATATTCTACTTTGTGATTCAGTCTTGGTAGGTTGTATGTTTATAGGAATTTATCTATTTCTTCTAGGTTATCCAATTTGTTTTCACATAATTGTTCATAGTAGCCTCTCATAATCCTTTGCATTTCTCTGGTGTCAGTTGTAATATCTCCCCTTTCATTTTTAACTTTGTTTATTTGAATCCTCTTTTATTTCTTGGTTAGCCTAGCTAAAAGTTTGTCAATTTTGTTTACATTTTCAAAAAACAACTCTCGTCTACGGCCATGCCACCCTGAATGTTCTCGATCTTGTCTGATCTGAGAAGTTAAGCAGGGTCCAGCCTGGTTAGTACTTGGATGGGAGACCACCTAGGAAGACCAGGTACTGTAAGCATTAAAAAAAAAAAAAAAAACCTCTTAGTTTTATTAATTTTTTTCTATTATCTTTCTAGTCTATATTTAATTTATTTCTGCTCTATATTTTATTATTTCCTTCTCTCTGCTAACTCTGGGTTTAGTTTGTTATGGCAGTGTCTGCCACTGGGATCCTGAACCATTAGAAATATTGGCAGACTATGGCTATGAGGAGGCTGAAGTAGAGAATAGAGTCCTTTGATGCGGTATTGAGAAATTAGTGATACATGAAGAAAAGCCTAAGCTAGGTAAAATTGGGGAAATATATTTTAATTTCTGGAGAATTTAGAAAATCATATTACCTACTCCTACTATTTTCATTGGCACTATGTTTCCCAATTAAGTCTCCTGCAGACTCTTTGCCCTTATATGTTATTCTGACAGGTGGAAAAGGTGGAAATATACTAGTAATAATCACATTCACATAATGTAAAAGAACTACTTTTGAAGTTTATTATCTAATGAATGAAACAAGAAAGTATTACATTTAACAATCAGATAATACAAGTAAATGCAGATGTGGTATATTTCTAATATAATTTAATCCAACTATAGATTGTAAGATATAAAAGGATGAGGATTATGTTTTGTTCATTTTTGTATTCTCATACTAAACATATACCTCTGACACATTTAGGTAATCATCAGATGTTTGACCAATTATTCAATGTAGTAAATGAGATTTATTGGTCAGTAACATAAATTTAACACAATTGTCCAGCCTCTCTTTTAGCAGTAGAAAGTATTTTTTATTGCAAGATTTGGGCTGATGATTGAAATACCCTATCAGATCTCTTTTTGACTATAGAGATAAAGTGAGTAGTCTGAACTCAGGTTTAAATGATCAGTAAGCTGCCATCTACTCTCTACTATAATCATATTTTGAAGTGTTAAGTTTAAGTAGAAACAGTGAAAATTTTTCTTTGATTTATACATTTGATTTGGTCTGTAATTTTAACAAGCATTTTAAATTTTCAATTCATTTTAAGATGTCTTCTTTTAAGATACTATTTCCTTATATATGAATTTCAAGGAGGCTTTAAACATGTGAATGAGGAAATGAAATAGTCGTATAGCTCACTTATAATATAAGATACTTGAAAAGATATCATGTACTGATGAGAACAAAGTGTTGGAATGGTGTGAAATGGGCTGGTACCAAATGAAATTGGTATAGGGAAGAATGAGAGCCACCCTGAGTCCTGGAAAAGAAGTGAAGCATGGTGGAAGTTGATGGAAGGTAATGGAGAAAAGAAGGGCATTAGCCAAACATTGCCAAAGTGATTACCACACTCTGGTGCAAAATCATTCAGTGGAAACCTTTTCCCATCTATTTCAATTTTCCATGCAATTGGTCATCTGACAGCTGCAGCATAGCTTCCCAAGTTCCTTACCAAAGAAGGTTTTCTGAATTATTTCAAAAGCATATTAGTAAGGGTCAAGGAACAAGAAATTAAAATTGCTCTGCTATTAATCTATAAACATACTGGTCAAGAATACATAATATCTACTTAAAACAAGTTTAGAACTGTCTCTTTGCTCATTTTAGAGTCTACCTCCAGCATAGAGATTGGATCTTGGGCCCTCTGCCTAAATAATTTTGGATAAAGTCTCACAATTTACAGTGAAAATCAACATTCACAGAGTATTCTCAATTTTGTAAAAAATCAATGAGAGAAATTGTGAAAGCTGCTTCTAAGCAAAGGCAACTGATGGATTGTTTTTGCAGAAGAGGGGCTGGATTTGCCTTTCGCATATCTTTGATGAAGTGTGAAGTTATATAGGAAGCTTTGTACACTAAGGCCATAGACAATAACTATGCCTCATTACCCCTAGGATGGGCCACATAAGATGAATAATTACTTAGGCTATAAATACTGTCACCCATTACTTGGTACAAGGCAGGATCAAATAATACTTTAAAAGAATGCTTTCAGGCTAATATTATAAACACCCATTCTTATATTCTACAAGATTTTTTGGTAAGAACACATGTGTATAAATTTAAATATTCTATCTTATTTGAAAATATCCATTTATATAGAACTAGACCCCCAAAAAAGAGTATAAGAGCCTAAATATATATTTTTTAATTATTTATTTTTAAATTACACTTGACATACAAAATTATATTAGTTTCAATTGTACAACATAGCGACTAGACATTTATACAACTAACAAAGAAATTACCTTGAAATATCTAGTACCCACCTGATACCATACATCGTTATTACAGTATAATTGACTATATTTACTATGCTATATTTTCATCCCCATGATGAAAATATAGCATAGTAAATATAGCATATGCATTAAACTATGTCAGATAATGACATTTTTTTTGTTGTTCAGAAACTTCCAGTTTTTCCTTATCTTATTCAGAATAACATTCAATTTCCTTACCATGGACTATAACATCATAGAAAATCTGTCTCTTTTTTATTCCTGTATCTAATCTCCTTCTCTTCTTTCATTTACTTTCTTGCCATACTGGCTTGCTCTTCTTTGATCATTCTAAGTGTTTTTTCCATCTTGCAGCAATTGCTTTTACTTCCTCTGCTGGCAATAGTCTATGTGTGGTCCACTCATTTCCTTTTTAAATTTTCTGTTCAAATATTAACAGAGATACCTTCCTTGCTTGATGAGATACCTATTGCACACTTGAATTTCTCTACCCACTTACCTATTTTTTTCAAAGAATCTCTCATGATATGTAATTATTATGTACCTTGTTTATTTTTTATTGTTTCTCATTCTCATCCAAATATAAGCACCATAAAATAAGGAACAGCATCTATTTTGTCATTGCCTATAAAGTAAATATTGTTTGTATGAATGAATGGATTTATCTATCTAAAGAAAAATAAAGGTGCATGAAATAAAATATATCTAGCTTGACAAAACCAGATAGCATTTGTCTTGACTGAAAGAAAAAAGTGCATCTTTATTATATAATATTGGAAGTAATGTAGTAATGTGGATAAAACTGCCAAAAAGTAATGATATATTAATTGCACTGATCTTATGTTTTTTATTAATATTTCTCACTGACCATAGAGAATATTGGAATTCATAATATTCAGAGTTGCACGCATTTGGAATGTAAACTTGGATAAACTATGCTAATTCTATAGCTCATACTATAGTTAGGGAAGCCAAGTCCTTACAGAATAATATGTCAGAGCATTTGGAAAAATGCCTATGATTTCATGTGAAAATAACTTAATACATTTCACGGGTGAATGGTTTTTTGCAGTATATTAAAACACATATTAAAAATCACTTTAAATAGTGCACGGTCTAAATGAATGTTTTACTCCTGTTGCTCTGTTTGTTTTTTTTTTAATGGCATTAATATTTATTAGTTAATCTAGCCTACATTGTATATTCATCAAGTGATATAAAAAGGCTTTAATTTTCTTTTGAAGTTTGAAAAGAGACAAGAACCACAAGAATTGTGACTTACTCTCCAAGAATAATAAAGAGGGACTAGAATTTGACAGGTAAAGAAGGCCGTTTAAAGACATTCCACAGATTTGATTAAAACTTTGAAGATTAAATCTATGAAATTTGCATTACAGAAAGAGCTGCCTTTTCTAGGGTATAATTTTTAAAAAATTTATATAATTTCATATGCTATTTAAAGATTGGCACTGTGGAGCATGTGGGGAAAATATCTGTATAATCTAATTAATAACCTGTCCAGAGATCAGGGATCAGGATGAGTGCTGATATTTCAGTCTCTATTACTCTGTATGAAAGATGGACTACTCAATATATCTTTCATGTTAGAAGTTTATGAGGTTTCCTTAATAACTTATCAGGTAGTATAAGACCTTACTGTGTAAAATATCTGACAATACTTCATTTCTGTTTTACAACTATGTTATGGTAGTTACTTTCAGATTCTCACTAGCACTTATGCAAGTGAAAGTAATTACTCAGATTGTATCTTTGACCTTTTAGTATTTTACTGGTGGGCATTTGACTGTCCAGTAAATGAAGTGGTATATATCTTAGAACAAACTATAATAACTGGAATAATCATGCCTTTTTAATCTCAAGTTACACAACTTTTAGTGTTCAGCAAATCAAATTAGTGGAATTTTTCCAAAGTATTCAACTCAATTAGATACATAATAATCCATCTTCCAAAGCAATTGACTCAAGATGTTACTATAATTATACAACTACAGTATCAAATTACTGAAAACTCATTGTTTGTGTATCCAACCAAAACTTTATGTAATAAGGTCTCCTTCAGTTTATAAATTCACTATTTCTTGTTAAAAGGACAATAACTTTGACCTTCCAATAGTGAAGTTTACAGTTTCTTCTTTTTAAATTTTTCTTGGATCATGATAAATTTTTACTGCTTATTTGTAATCTTTGTAATAACAGACTGGACATGCTATCAAATATAAGTCCCAAGTCAGATCTCCTTTTGTCATCTCTATTTTGTCATTTTTCTTAACCCTAAGTATGTTGCCAATCAGATGGTATTTCATCCAATGTTGCTATACTCCATCTTGCTCTAGGATCTATGTGCGTATTTTCCCCCTTCTGAATACCAATTCTAGCCTAAATAATACTGAGTTGTGATTTTTTTAAATAGAAAATTTTGGCAAATAAAATTAGAAAGGATGATGAAAAATGAATAGCCTACAAAGAGAATAAGACATAGGAGAACATAAATAAATAAGGTTAATTTAAAATGCATGCTGTGGATGCCTGCTGTCTTGATTCCCCAACCCGCCATGGCTTCTCCCAAGGCCACTTCCTACACAGATGATTTCTACTACTGCCCTGTAAGGAGATGCTCAAAATGCCCCTGTAGACTCTGGAGTGTCAGCATGTTTTCTGTGGAAAATGCTTCCTGACCGCAATGAGAGAAAGCATAATACATTGTCGTCTCTGTTGTGGAAATGTGACTAGAAGAGAGAAGGCATGTCTTGCATGGGCCTTAGACCTTGAAAACATCATGAGGATGTTTTCTGGGAATTGCAGATGCTGTGCAAAACAGATGAAATTCTATGGCATGTGACACCGTTACAAATCTTGTAAGAAAGACCAAGATGAATATGGTGTTTCCACTATCATTCCAAACTTTCAGATCTCTCAAGATTCAGTAGGAAACCATAACGGTAGTGGACTGTCCACAACTGATAATAGAAAATTATCAGGAGAATGCAAGTTCTTCTTGCATAGAATGCATTCTACCTTTAAGTGTCCTTTGTGTCAAGAATCAAATTTAACCAGACAGCATTTACTGGATCACTGTAACAGTAATTACCTATTTTCAATAGTTCCTGTGACCTGTCCTATTTGTGTGTCTCTTCCTTGGGGAGATTGTAGCCAGATTATTAGAAATTTGTTAATAATATAAATCAAAGATATTGGTTTGGTTATCGGGAATTTGTGAACCATCAGCTAGATGAGAAAACCCAGTATCAAACAAACTGCTGTTGAATCTTTTCAAGTAAACATCCGTAGGCTGTAGCCATCTCTGCATGCTTGCACCTGCAAGTGTCATCTTTAAGGAGAAAACTACATAAAGTCACTGTTTTGATAACTTGATGTGTGTAGAAATAAAAGTAGTTCAGTCTATTGTTTTAGTTTTTAGATGATAAGTAAAAGTGGGCCATGTAAAAATTTCATCCTCTTGATAAGTTAAAAAAATCAAAGTTAGGACAATATCTTTAAAAGCAGTAAAAGGATTATATTTTATTAATGTAATGGTGAAAGAGAATCCCTGTTATACTTCATCGTTTTTATATTACATATTCTTAAATTTTATCTTTATGTTGCTTTTGAAATTCAACGTACTTTCTCCCATTGATGATACTGCACACAGTAATACACAGTAGCAAATTCTGAAAGATGTGATTGATATAATAAACCTGACAAGTCTGAGCCAGTTAGCAGAGTTTCAGAATGGAGACTTGAAATGCTAAATGAAGCAATTCAAAGGAAATTTTTAAAAATGGATTCTAGCTGAAAAATTCAACTATAAGAACATAGTAGTTATATAATATTTAGTATTTTTGAAGACTGGTGAGATTTCTTTAATATTTTTTTTAACTGTTTAAAAAATGAAAACTCAATGTAAAGATATTTTATTTATTTACTTATTTAATTTTTACTATTAAAAGGAAATATCAAGAGAAAAAATGTAGTTCCTTTGTGGGCAGTTGGTAATTTTAAATCTTGTTTGTTTGGCTGACTAATTTGTAAGACTAAATTATATTAAGCTGAATTATAGCTTGTTGGCCTCAAAAGTTTCAATAGCCAGTATCTCTGAATAGCTAAGATGAAACTTTTTTATTAGAAACTAATTCAATTGGTTATACTACATAGATATTTAAATGAGAAGTTTGGCTTCATCTCAATTGAGAAATTCAGTCAAAGCTAAAGGTGTATGTACATAAACATACATTTTTATATATGTATATAAACACAGATGCAGTTTGTCAAGTTATATACAGAATTTCTATTAAGATTTTAAAAATTGATAAGCAATATGGTATTAAAGTGTTTTTCTGATTTGATTAAAATTTCATATATCATCAAATTTTTTAAGTTACAGTCAAATATTAAGTGCTCTAGTTAGCTGCTATTACCCCTTAAAAATTGAGTGTATACACACTCGGTTACTGTTTGTATGGTGCTCATTTGTTCTGAAAGTTAACGTATGACTATGAAGTATGAGATACATTCTACCAGGGACTCTGTTTCACTACTTTTTAGTCAAACTGGGTTTGTTCTTAGCATTCATTAATGAGGATCATAAAATAACTTGTACTAGAAAGCCCAAATCACAGAATAAAAGATGGACTAGTTGACATTCTATACTAATAGACTTTATGCTTTCTTTAAAATAAATAACTAAAAATATAAAAAAAAATCTCAGAAGTAGTTTGTTGCTAATAAATACATATATTGTATAAAAAGGTATATTTTGGTTTTGTTAAAACCCTTGTTGACTTTTATACAGTGAAGATTTTTTTAACTTGATTTAATAAAATGTTAATTTTGAAAAAAAAAACATGTAAATAAAGTTGCTTAATGTGAAAGCATCTTACAGAATTATATATTATCTTTTGTTTGCAATATTAAAAAAACTTGTTAACTTTTAATGCAATATGTTACAATTGAGTACTTTCCTTATATTTCCTTACTTTTTTTTTATCAGTTAGGTGAAAGTTGCATAACAGGTAACTAGTAAAAGTAAAATTTTCAAGTGCTACTTATACCTGTAATAATCAGAAGAGTGTTTTTGTAGTCATTTGAGGAAAGAAAGTTACATGAAACCCGAATCGTTCAGTGGCAGCAGGTAGGTGTGAAAACTGCTAGATTCAATGGTAACTAGAGAAATGTATAGAGGATGAAACTGTGGGGAATGAAACCAGAACAGATTCCTTAATGGTGCATATCGTATTAGATAAGAGGGAATGGCTCTTATTTATATTTATATACCCATGCCACATCAGTTGTTCACATTATAATAGCTTTTAGCATTCTAAGAGAAATAGTCCCAGTTTGCAGTCTTAAGAAAATGTAAAGTTGCCTCCATCAAGTTATTTGCTTACCATTCCCTTCTGCATCTATTCTTTTCTTTTTCCGATCTGTGTTTTTTCTGCCTGAATGCCATTGTTTTATGTGTCTATTGTTAAAGCATTTTGGTAATAAACACATTCACTTTTTTTTTCTTGGCTTAGAACACATATTTTACTTTTATTTTTTAATGTTTTGCTGCATATCTAATTCTAGAGAGACATTTGTTTTCATTTAACACTTTTAAAGTATTATTACATTATTTTTTGGCTTTGGCTAATGGGAAATCCATGGAGATCTAATTGTCCTTGCTTTGTATGTAATCTGCCCTTGTTCTCTCACAGTTTTAAATCTATTTTTATGATTAACATTTTTTAATTATACCATGGTGGTATTATTCTCAATACCCAGAAATGCAATATTTGCTTTAGTTTGCTATTTTGCTATGCAGCGGTAGATCCAGTGGTTTCCACTTGGTCCTTTTTAACAATGTTGTCCTTATTCTATATGTCTGAGAACCAGCTGCCTATTCAGTCAGATGCTAAGTAAGACTGTTTTCAACTGTGTATTGAGAAACTGTAGGAAAGCAAAAGGTATGTTTGTAGGCTATCCAGACCTGTTGTAAAATGAATTCAGCTCAAAACTCTATGACTCATGTGACCTTCTTAATTTTCCTCTCTGATAGTAGATCACCATAGTGTTTAGTATACCCAGGAAATATTATAAATGCATATAAGCTATGACCAGATATTCATGTTTTGTCGTGGATGCTCCCACAGCACAGTCGTCATTTAAGAAAGTTGAGGAGGAATAGTTAAAGCACATTTTGTTGCAGTGTGGAAGTTCCCTTCCTAAAGAGAATGCAGTTTTTATTATCATCTGAAGGAATCTGCATGTATAAACTGGCTCGAGTCTGGAAATTATGTGTGGGACATTGATTTTCCAATGTGGTAATTTATGTTGGATCTTTTACCAGATTATTTTTAGTATACAGATTAAACAGTACTTTTCTAGACAGTTCATTGCCAATAGTGTCAATATATATCATTGAATATCACTATTTGCTCTGCTGTCTATTATTGTAATTTGTCTACTTTGTCTCTGATTTATAAGTGTTTTATTTGAAATCTGTAACTCCAGGGTCTCATCTTCTTTCCCCAAATTCCAGAAAACTCAAATGCTGGCATTTAGCACTATAATCCTTAGCTTTCATAATACAGCCACTATGGAATTTTCTATACATGCTGGAGCTCTTCTCACTGATGTATTGTTTAACACATCAGTGATAAAGGACATGTTTTATGAGTACCCAAATTTATATTATTAGGGTATAGCTGAACCTGTCACACATGACAAACACTCAAATTTCTAGCTTTCTAAGAGTTTGAACAAATTATTTTATATTATTGCCTTATATCTTCATTTAATCTAAGCCACTATCATAAATTCATCTTGATCTAAAGTTGTGATATTTCTTCCCTGCTGTAATACTCTTAGAATACATTCTCATATGTAATCCCCAGGTTTTACCATCCTTCTCTAAGTTAACTAATTGTCTGTCACAAGTTAAGTCTTTGTTGATTATTCAAGTATGGAGAAACTAACTTCAAATAGAGAAGGAAAGCTTGCTTTTATTAACAAGGCAACTCAGTGTTCTTTGAAAGTTCAAGATATTTAAAATCATTATAATCTTCTCAAATCCTCTCATTCCAATTTTCAGTCTCCTACTTTCTCTAGAAAAGGTTCTGATTTTTAAAATAAGAGATTAAGAATTTTTTAATTAAACATATGTTATAATTTTGCAAACCACAAAATCGAACTTGTGTCTGGTTTTCAGATTATTGGTCCTGAGGTTACAATAGATAAGATATCATACCTAGTTAGTAAAGAAATTCTCTAGTCTTTGATTGTGTATTTCAAATCTTGAGTCTGTTATTTTCTTTCTGTACATTCTCTGGTACGATAAGACTGGGCTATCAAAATTGTTCTTGTAATCATTATGTCCTCATAATATTCCAAAGCAAAAGCCAGTTTGTCTCCTAAAGTGCTAAATTAAAGGTGATAAGATAATTTGTTTTATAACTAAAGCTACATGCCACGAACTGCCACTATCCCATTGTCTAATGGCAATATATTTATTATGCCTTCTACTCTAATTCCATTAAGTAATCTCAGATTTATATTTCTTTATGAAGAGTATATATATGTACATATATAATCTCTCTCCCTATTTCTTTCTCTCTCTAGCCCCCTCTCACTCCCCAATTTCTCCCCCTTCCCCTTTCTTCCTCTCCCTTTCCTTTTCTCTCTTGTTCTTTCTCCCTCTGCACCTCTCTCTTCCCCTATTTCTCTCTCATCTATCTGTTGTTAAAAGATAATTTGAGACATATTAAAATTTTAAGAATATCTGTTGAATAACGTCATGTTTTGATTGGGACAAACAGTAAATATTCCTGGTAGTATCGAACAACCTCATGGAAAGAGAAAGCATCCCCAAAGAGGGTGCAAAAGACACTACCCTCCCGAAATTCACAGCCTCTCCCAAATATAATTGAAAAAAGAAAAAAAGAAAGAAACATTAAGAGAATTTCCCTGAGAGCTAGCGACAGTCAGTAGAACCCTAGCTGCAAATGGAGTACAACCCACATTTCTGTTTGGTCATACTTTTGCGGCCTCAACCTGACTGTTGAACTGACTTCACACACAAGAATTTGCATGCCCCAGCCAGGCAGAAGGCCAAGTAAAGTTCTCAGAACACAAAATGAGACAAACAAGAAGGTAATACCTGCCCTGAGAGAGAAAGGATAAATGACCAATGGATACCCAAAAGCAAATTCACAGGGCACAGTTTAAAGACTTAATTCTTACAAATGTTTTTTGTCTCCCAATCTGAAAAGAAGGGACAGTGTAAAAGTTTACATTCCTCTCTAGACAAGGCACAACTGAGAGAAGCCTGAGACAACTGACTTTGACAATTCTCACACTTTGCCGACCTCTGCCAGTTTTCCCAGGATCCAGTCTGCAGGCTCTGGAGTGGGTCCAGTGGTTCTCCACCTAGTCACCAGAAATTTTAGAAGAGAAAAAATAATTTTCCCTGTACTTTATCATAAGTACTGAGATAATTTGACTGAGACCTTTTTTCTTTTTCTTTAGGACACCTCATAAATGGATAAGCTTATCCAGGTTAAAAGTTCTCCACTGTGGCCATTGTAGTTCAAGATTATCTTTGGTAAAATGAATCTACTAGTTCAACCTTAAAACAAAATTTTATTCATCTGACACCTCACACTGGACCCAGTGCAGCTAAGGTCAAACCCAGTCTGACCCCAGAAGCAATATACTTTTGAAATCAGACTTAGTTTGAACCTGGATGAAGTCTGGTTTTTAAGTTGAACTCATTTTGACTCTAGCTGGTTTGCAGACCCAGTCCAGAAAAAGAAAAGCTCGAATAAAGTCTAGAAGCCCATAAGGCAAGTGCTGCGGAGCTAAGGTCAGAAGGTGGTAAATTTCTGAGGCAGCAAGAAAACAGCTCGAAAGGCTCAACAGGTACCTACATCTGGTTGCTCGTTGCTCCTAGGGGCAGTTGGAGTCTTCTTAGTTTCTTTCTTTGACACAGATGGTTAAAGATAAACTGAGACATATTAAAAATTTTAAGACTTGAGTTGATCAAAAATCAATTTGAATCGGGCAGCATCCAGTCAAGCAGATAGAAGGGTGCTCCGAGGAGCTGTATAAAATGAAAGACTTTTATAGGAAGAAGGTAATGAGAACAAGGAGGTTAAGCCAGGCAAAAGAATGAGTTGGTTATAGCAAAGTCACTTTACTTAAGAGAATGACAGGGTCTATCAGACAGATTAGCTAACTAGTGCTAATTCTGCTGATTCCTGATTGACTGGTTTAAGGCTCCATTTCTGAGAGAACCAAAATTTAAGTCTTGTTTTGGTGACATGGGTCTTAGCCTAAACAACTCCATTTTGAGCCTATTGTCTTCTTTTTAACACTATCACCATATATTCAAGCATTTCTAAGTAGTTACAGCTAAAGGTTTTCTGTATTACTTTGGTCTAGAATCTACAACAAAAAGTATCTCATTTATATTCAGCAGTGAATTAAAATGCATATTAAAATCTCTATTTGAGGAAATTTTTATGCCTTGAGTTCCACTTTACATCTTATCAGTAAATGTCTAATCTAGATTCATCATCTGGCTCCAAGACCAGGGCTCCTTTCAAACATAAGCAGCCATAATAATGACAATAGGATTATCACCTATCTCCAGGTTTAAGCATATTCAAAGTGATTACATACTGGAAGTAAAATGCACCATGGTTTTTATAATCCACATTTCTTCCTTCAGTAATACGCTTTGTGCCAGTTTGCCTGATTCTGTGGAATATAAGAGAAAGAGGAAATAACTTCAAAGTTATTTCAAAGTGTTCAGTTATATGAAACAAATAAGTAAAGAGATTATTTTAAAACAAAATAAAATGTTAGGAAAAGATCATATGTAGAATGAATAGAGGAGAGAGATTCCTATTCTAGATGATGTAGTTTGTGAAAGGTGTTAGAGATGACCTTTCAGGAAGTTACAAGAGCTGATTCTTAAAATAAAAGTAGACTATACCAAGTGAATTGAGAAGGTTGTGGTAAGTTCACTGCTCAGTGCACTACCTCAAGAAAAAACTGTAGTATGAAATATCGTGGCGGTTCTAGCTGACAATTACAGGTCTCTGTGGATTACCGTCAAGTTCCTACCACAGTTACATTTCCCTTTGGGCTCCTCCCAGCCAATATTGGAGCCCAGCAGACTCTGTAGTACTGGCCCCTACTACCAGGTTGGGATTCCTGAAAGGAGAAAGATTTGCATAAGAACTCTACATTGTTCTGGCTGAGAAATTCTTAGAACTTTCATAAAACTTTATAAAAGCTGTAGGCTGAATCGCTTCCTACACAATCTTTCCTTAACCTCTTTCCTTTCATAAGTATCATATTTATGTATTGTCTGAAGGCTCTCCATTCTACTCATTTCCTCCTAGTTTCTTCTTTATAGGCATTTTCACCAAAAATGTCTAGTATATTTATTCCCATCTTGGTGTCAGCTTGCAGATAACCCAAAATGACACAGCTGGTACTGAGAATGTTTAGAGAAGGAGATTTTAAGAATCCTTGATTTATGATCCAGTTGTCCACTTACAAAGTATATGCTAAACACGGGTAATCTCTGCCCAAGGTGGTGGCCCAAATAGCTAAAACTTTCACCATTCGATGATCTGTAAAAAACATCTTGGTGGGAAGACACCTTGCCAATGTGATCATTCCAGCATTTGAAATATGTAGAGGATAATGCCTACCAGAGAAGTGAATGCCTAAAATATGGATAGTGAAAATATTGAGATAGATTAACAAATACTTAAAGACTGCATATGAAAACCAGATGATCTTTTAGTAGTTATTGTATTAACATGTAGCTGCTATCTCTTAGATAACAGCTATTCTTATCCACATGTGAGTACAGAGTACATAGAATTAATTGCGTTCTATCAATAAAAATTATTTCTAAGTATAAATATTAGAACATATAATTGGCCCATGAAAAACATTTTGTGAAATTTTGTTATAATATTTAAGAAATTATTTATTTTCTTATGGACTAATCTATATGTAGATAATGTATATGTATACATGCATGTACACACATTCTCACATATATGCATTCATGTGTTTATAATTTTTCTTTAAAGTAACTTAGATTAAATTCCCCAAATCTTATGTAAATGTTTGGTTACAAATTCAGTATTTTGTATCACACATGAGAAAACATTTGTAGGTTCAGAAACAAAATTAACTTAACCCACCTACACTCAGTCTAACTCTTAGAACTTCTATCAGATGCATCCATAATATACCAGCCTTCCCATTTCAAGCTTAGAAACCTCAGTTTTTTCTTTACTTTTCTCTCAGCATCATAGAGCAACTAAATCTTACTGATTTCTTTTTTACAGTCTTTTTGCTCTACATTAAACTAGCAATGGCTCGAGTGTCACAATTACCCCAATGTAATTGAGCTCAATGTGATATGACCTGTTCAACTATAGTAAACTTTCCAGTCAGAATTCATCTTGGCAAATTTCTAAACTTCTTTGAGAATGGTGTATTTTTAATGTTAGCTACGTTATCAGTTATCTTCTATGTAACGAACTACTCTAAAATTTAATGAATCATCAATTGCCATTGGGCAATTTGGACTCGGCTTAAGTGGAACTTCTTTTTCTTCTTGAAAGAAGAGATTGATGAATGATTGGATGGGGTCGCCTTTTGCAATTGGTATTACTAGGGCCTCTCTACATGGAGGATGACATAGTCTGTCATCCTCCAGCTGACTAGCCTGGGCTTATTCTCATAGATGCCACAAAGTTCCAAGTAGACACTTGTAAGCTTTCTTGATGTACAAGCTCAAAACTGACCCACAATCACTTGCACCACATTCTGTCTTCAACTTATGAGACACACAGATCCAAGGAGTGCAAATGGCAGGATTTCCTTTTTTCTTGTAGCAAATAATATTTTACTGCATGTATATACCTCATCTTTCCATTCAACAATTTGTCTGTTAGACACCTAGATGTTTCTGTATCTTGGCTTATGAATATTATCAATGAACATGAGAATGAAGAAATCGCTTTGAGATCTCATTTTCATTTCCTTTGGGTCTATACCCCAAAATGGGATTGATGGATCATATATTCTATTATTAATTTTTTGAAAAACTTTAGTATTGTTTTCCATAGTGGCTGTACCAATCTATATTCCTACCAACAGTACATAAGTATTTTTTTTTTCCTTCACATTCTTGGCACCACTTAACTCTTGATTTTTTGATAATAGCCATTCTCATTGTGGTTTCGATAAGCATTTCCCTAATGATTAGTGATGCTGAGCACATTTGCATGTATCTGTTGGCCATTTGTATGTCTTCTTAGGAAAAATCTTTATTCAGGTATTATGCTTAATTGTTAATTAATTTTATTTTTTGCTATTAAATCTATGTGTTCTTTATATATTTTGAATATTAACCCCTTATCCAGTATATGATTTGGAAATATTTTCTACTATTTCATAGGTTGCCTTTCATTTTGTTTATTGTTTTTATCGTTGTAAGTTTAATAAAGGAGAAATAGAATAAGTTGTAGAAACATGTCAGGGTTAGCACCGTTGAGGGATTAACACCAAAAACGGGACTGAAGAAGTAGAGGACACCACTGTAAATGGGAGCTGGGAGTTGGCACAATAATAAATATTAATAAATAATCTGAGATGACCTAATTTTAATATTTTCAAATAAAGAACTGTATATTTTTCATATTTGCATTCTATCCAAGGTTTAGTCAATATTTATTCATAATATTTTTCTATAATTTTATATTTAAGTTAAATTTTATTAAGTAATTATGAAGTTTATTTTGAAAATACAAAGAATACTTGTATTCCTAAGGTAGATGGGGATGAAGAAAGAAATTTTACAGAGAATAATTTTATGAAAGAAATGCATAATTATGGCAATTCTTTGAGATTATTTAAGGTAAAAAGTCAGAGAGAGAAAAAGAGGAAGAAATAGAGAAAGATATAAATTTTTCAACTTTATCTGTAAAATGTTGAAGAAGTATTATCTACTTGAGATGAGGGAAGAGTGGTAAAAGTAAGAATTTGTATCAGATTAACAGACAGTAAATATATCATATTCGATGATAACGTTCACAATAAACAAGACAAGAAAAATAATTGATATACCGGACTAAAGAAATCACTGCCTAAAGGGTCAAGAAACCTATATTTTAATTTATACTGTACCATTTTACCTGTGAGAATTAGATATTTAATTTATAAATTTGCAAATTAGAATTAAATATCTCTAAGACAATGAAAACATACTTGGATATTTGAGGAATTTAATGTGTTGTTTCTCAAAGTATGATGCACCAAAATCCTCTATCATGTTAATGAGACCACAGCAGACCTAATAATTTTTATGCACACATGTTCAGTAACACCTGGTGTAGTCAATTTGGGGTTTGATTTCAGTGTCTAGAAAAAATATTGCCAACCATGGGAATGTGTATAGTTATTAACAAACTATTTTCTTTAAAATTAACTTAGAAGAATCATTTTAGTTGTCAAAATGAGTATTTAATGATGGGAAATTCTTTTTCAATGTATTATGATGTTGATAAACATAATAATTTATGTAGCTACTCTGGCCTCAATAAGGTGGAACATAACTCCCACTTAAGTGTGGGATGCATACAGTGACTTTATTCTAAAGAGTATAGTATGGGAGAAAAAAGAGTAATTTTGCAGTGGAGAAACCCGGCAAACACTACATCCGTCAACTGTGAACACAGTGGTAAGTTGTGTTGTTGACAGTACAAGCCCTTATATGAAGATATGAAAATGGTACTTTACCTCTGTATTGTTTCCCCTCCCTTCCAAAAACAAACAAAAGAAAAAACAGAAACTATAATCCCACTAAATTACGCTTTTTGAAAAATAAATTCCAATTCAAGAACATTCTACGGATGAGGAGTACCCAAAATTGTTAAGGTTATTAACACAAATTCTGAAATACTTTCACAATAAAGACCCTAAGAAGACATATGAATAAATATGATATCTTGTGCAAGATCTGGGCATGAAAAGAACATTACATAAACACTAAAGAAATCTGAATATAGTATGGATTATAGTTAATCGGTTAATCAGTATAAATATCAGTTCATTAATTATAACAAATGTAGCATGCTAATGTAAGATGTTACTAATAGGAGAAGCAGTGTGGGTATACAGATGTTCTCTGTTCTATCTTTACAACTTTTCTGCACGTGATCTTAGTCAAAAGACCAAAAGGATTTTTACAACTTTTCTGTAGACATAAAACTACTCTAAAATTTATTTTAAAATATTATTTACTAAGTTAATTAAATATATTTCTCTGTAACTATAGCATAAACAGAACCATAAGTTAGCTGGGATATAAAATAAAATAAAGGTATTGTGATTCATTTACATTAATTTTAAATGAAATATAGTTATAAAACTATAGAATGCAAATTTCTTTACATTCACTAAATTTTCCCAATGAGTCAGAAAATGTCCTATCCCATAGATAAAAATTAGGAAATGCTGCCTTTAGCAATGACATAAATGCACCAGTATTTATATAAAAAAATAAAAATATTTATATAGGAAGTTTTTATTTATTAAATTTTTAAACAAGATGTAAATTAGTGATAAAAACATTTAGCCTTATAAAGATTCCTTGTAACATTAGGAACCTCTGTAGCAATATTTAGGCTTCAACTTTTCTAAGATTCTGCTGGAAAATTAATTGCCTGAGTTTTTAGGTGAAAAAAAAAAAAAGAAAATCACGTTAGAAAATAGAAATGATTGAAATATCCAGTTTTTCCTTTTGGTTTGTGAACTATTTGTAAAGGCAGAGATATTCATACTCCAATTGAAAACCAACCCCCAAGATCTGTTCTTGTACCTATATATTTTCTCTGAAATAAAGCATATTTTGGAGACAGTTAAATATTTCTTTAAGGATACAGTTTCTTGGACATGTTTGTTACTATGAATAGATAATATGTTATCACATCCAGCTACATCTAACTTCAGTTTTGTGCTGACACTTTTGAGACTAAGCTCAGCTAATGACCCATGCCCTCTAGTATATGACCAACACATAGTTCAATATTAATAAATGGTGAGAAAAATCATTCTTTCATGCTATTTGAATCAAGTTATTATTTTATTAAGTGGCTTAATATCTACTTACTGTTGATTTTGAAGACTTTCTCTTGATGAATATTACATATATGATCAACTCTTAGAAAACTTCATAAGACTATTTTCTCATAAATTATAGCATATTTTGATCTATGTAGATTCTTTGTAATAACTAGTTCAGAGTGTAATATTATTGGTAACAAAATGACAAAACATGAAGTAGAGGGCAATTTGTTTAATAAAATAAACTATGGCCATTAAAATTTTGAGTGACAGTACAATTTTCCATGCATGACAAGTGATTATTATTATTAATCTGTGATATAAATACCCTTCATGCTACATAACCTTATTTTCAGCATAATAAATATCTACTTAGTATTTGTATCAGTCAAGATTGTTCTGTTTGTGCTGCAATAGCATAAAACTCAAATTTCAGTGGCTAAAAACATTCAAATGTTCATTTCTTACAGTGCTAATTTCATCTTGGGTCAGCGGGGTGCTTTGCTCTATGTCATCTTCATTCTCAGTCTCAGCTTTATAAAATCTTCACTCTCTGGAACATTGTTATTTGCCATCTCAAAGGGAAAGAAACAATGGAGTGTCTCACACCAACATTTTAATGCTACAGCCCAGAATGACACATATCACATCCACCAACATAATAGCCAGTGCTAGTTGCATGGTCCCAAATGCAAGGGAGAATGTGTTGAGTTCCCCAAGATAGTTCCTTAGAAGGATGGAGAGAACTCAGCATGTGGTTGTACTCATGATTAAGATTTATGATAGTGAAAGGATACAAAGCAAAATCAGCAAAAAAGAAAGATGTATAGGATGAAATCCAGAGGAAATCAAATACAGGATTTCAAGAGTCCTTTCCCATAGTTACCGTCTCTAACGAGTGTGACCACATACAATAAGTGTTGTTTACCAGAGAAATTAATTAGAGATTCAGTTTCGGAGTTTTTTATTGGGGTTGGTCACATAAGTGTCTTCTGCCTAGAAGGTACCAAATTTCCAGACTTAATAAGTGGGTGATTAGCATAAATCATATAGTTTTTTATAAACCTTCTTCCTTTAATTGTTTTTTTAAATATCATTATTTTTAATTACAGTGTCATACAATATGATATTAGTTTCAGGTGTACATCCTAGGGATTAGACATTTATATAACTTACAAGTCTAGTACCCACTTGACACTGTACATATTTATTACAATATTATTGACTATATTCTTTATGCTATTTTTTACATCCCCATAACTATTTTGTAACTACCAATTTGTACTTCTTAATCTCTTCCTCTTTTTCTCCTATCTCCCCAAGACCCCTCCCATCTAGCAATTATCAAAATGTTCTCTGTATTTATGACATTGTTTCTGTTTTATTTGTTTATTTTGTTCTTTAGATTCCTCATGTAAGTGAAGTCATATGGCATTTGTGGGGACTTCTCTTCCTGACACTGGGACCCTGGGTTAGGGAGCCAGATGTGAGGCTAGAACCCCTTGCTCCTCCAGGGGAAACTTAGCAGCCGAGATATCCCTCCCTATTTTTAACGGCCATCTGTGAATGTGGGACCAGCCTGTTTATGTCCTCTGCTTCTCCGCCAGTCTCCATGTAGCTCCTTCTGTATGTCCTTAGTTGTAGGACTTCTGTTCAGCTAGACTTTAGGCAATTCTCAATGATAGATGTTCTTTAGTTTAATTGTAATTTTGATGTGGTCTTGAGAGGAAGCAAGCATAGCATTTATTTATTCCCCTATCTTGACCACAAATGCTGCTGTCTTTCACATATGTTCCTTTCCAAATTTTTAAAACTATTTACAATAATGATATATTACTTTCAAAATTGCAAAATAGAAAATAGATGGTATTTTAAAAATTACAGAAGTTAATAAAGATGAAAGAAAATTTATTATAGCACAAATAATAGCTTTTTAGAGTGAGGAATAAACATAATAATAATTTTGATGGAGATAATGACATTCGGAGGAAATATTTAAGAAAATTTGTGCTTTATTGATAGTTATAATTTTTATATGCCAGTATCTATACATGTAACTTTTATATAAAGCTCTTACTTCAGTTTTTCTGACTTTCAAATATAAATGAAAAATAACATTTTAAACATACAGTATGATACTTGATTTCAAATAATTAAGGAGCTAAACATTTTTTGAAAGTAGTTTTGCAGAATATATGCAAATTTGAATATTCTGCATACAAAACTCTAATCTCGTGCAAATTAAGACTATTGAATTACACTAGCATACTTGCTTTTTTACAAAGACTGGAAATATTTAGAAACTGCTCAAAGAACTATTTATTGGATTCTATTTTATAATCATTATAAGAGGATAGGGTACAAACATAATCCTCATCTATTAGTTAAACATTGCAACCTTTTAATTTGGTTTGAAGATCAAAATTCTTTCTTATAAAGGCTAAAGTCATCTCTAAATCTCAGCACTCATTAGTCAATGATGAGGAAAAAGTGATTACAGTAAGATAAATTAAATTCAACATAACACATTTACTTTATTCTAACATGTCTTAACATTAGAAATCCCCATCTTCTCTTTTTCTCTTCATCCTACCCCAATCACCTGAATGTGTTCTATGTTTTAAAACATAGATTAATGTGCAGTGGGAGAGAGAGAGAGAGAGAGAGAGAGAGAGAGAGAGAGAGAGTCTCGAGAGAAAGAATCTTTCTCATTTCTCAATGTTTAAGAGAGCAAGTAAGCATCGGCTCTAGCAAATTAGAAAGGAATAAAAACATGCTTCATTGTGTTGGATAGCAGGGATTTTCAATTTGGCAGGAAGCTTAGTAACTGCAGTGTTTAAGCTCCTCCATTAAGAAGAGAAAATGATGACACTGAACTCTGAACCTGGACCTGACATCTTCATCATTGATTTACATTAACGTTTGTGCAGGGGAAGGTCACCGTTCTGAATAAGCAGGTAATGTGGCTCAGGAAGGTCATTTGTGTATACTGTAATTTCTTATCATTTTAGGAGCATAAAGAATTTGGGAACAAGAACTTGACATTTTCAGAGAATTATTACAATGCTAAAGAGTTCAAAATGTTTATTCTTGACACCTGGAAAATAAAGTGCCTCTTGCTCTGAAGTTTTCAAACAAGATTGCTATACTAAAGTTTAATCAGCATTCAATCAAAACTACTTTATGAGGAGGCTGAATTTTAAAAGATTACACTCCTTAGACCTCTTATAACAAAGGCGAATGAAAGTAGAATGTTAGAAAGAACGTGTTTTCTTCTAAAAATGTTCTCTTCAGCATGGCAAACAAAATAGTATTCATTGTTCTCTTCCAATGCATTGATTATATTGGCAATAGACTTCTAACTTTTCAGGAGACTCTCAATCTAATTTCTACACACACACACACACACACATACGCACACACACATGCACACACGCACATGCACACCACATCACATTAAAGTTAAAACTAGATTTTCTTTCAAGAATATAAGTAGTCATTTGCAGCAGCAGCTTTTGGGCTATATTTCAGCATAAAAATCAAAACACAATAAAAAGGAAAAGAATAAAGAAATAATGCAGATATTGTGGAAAGAGCTTATTTTTTCTATTTTGTGTTTGTCTTGATATGTCTTGCAAAACCATGGGATTATTAAAAACATTTTATTACTTTTTCTAGTTTTTTTTAATAAGTTTTTAATAAGTCCTGAGGTAAAATTTATGGTTTCTAGTTAGCCACAGCTCACAATATTCCCCTACTATTAGACATATTTTGTTTCTCTCATATAACAATATATTTTCTAGGTTATATTCTGAATTGTACTATATCAACACATACAGATTAAATAAACATCATTGCTTATTCAATTTGTCATTAGACATACTTGGCAAAAATATTTGCAAGAAAAATTGCTAAAAGTAGAAAAGTTGATTCAATGGATGTAGATATTTAAATTTTTTTTTATAAATGTAGCCAAGTTGTATTCAAAGTTGTACCAATTATATTTATTCTAATTTTGTATGGGAGATACCCATTATCGTTTAACCACTAAATGCGTTTTTAAATATTTTCATTCACTATTTTGACCTTTTAGCTATTTTAATCACTTACTATTTTACCAGTTTACTATTCAAAATAAACTCCATACATTTTTGTATTTTTTTTATACTTTTATATCTTTTATTTTTACTTTTAATCATAAATTGTAGAATTTATTTTGATGTGAAATGTGAGAAATCCAGTTTTATTTTTTTATATTCTGTTGTCTTAGCATTATTTACTAGATAATATATAGTTTATCCAAAATATGATATACCATGCTTGTCATATAATAAATTATCATATGTATTTTGGTTAATTCTGAAATATCCATCCTGGTTCTAAGATTTGTGTACTCATGTATCAGTCTTACACTTAAAAATTATATTAGCTTTAGCATATAGTTTTTTATCTTATAAAGTTATTCAATGCCACTAAATTAAAATTAATTTTGAAGATTTTTCTATTTTACATGTTTCTGTCCATCCGAATGTTAAAATGATCTTTAGTTAAAAATGTATATATATTACTTTGGCAAGGTAATATATGTATAGATTGATGCATCAGAATGCTTTCTGCTTTAGCTGCAATTGACTGAATTTCTAATATAACATATTATAATCAAAATAGAAGATTTATTAGCTATCTGACAAGACATCCAAAGATATGGTGATGTTAGGGTAAGATAAGTTAGTAGTTTAAAGCTAGGTTCTCCATTTTTTTCTGTACCACTATTCTTGCTATCTTGACTTATTTTTTCATTATTATTAAATTTACTGAGGTAACACTTGTTGATAGCATTCTATAATAGAACAGGTATACAGTTCTGTTTTACATCATCTTTATAATGCATGGTGTGCTCACCACCCAAAATTTAGTCTCCTTCCATCTTGACTTTTGACATCAGACTTGCCCTTAATGGTCACATGGCAGCTCTGTCATCTTCAAGCACACCAGGAAGCTTACTACCCAAAGAAAAAGTGTTTGGGTTTTGTTCTGAGAGTTTATTTTTTTTGAGCAGTTTTAGGTTCACAGCAAAATTGAAAAGGAAGTGCAGAGATTTCTCATATTCCTCTGCTCCCAAACATGCATAGCCTTACCCATTATCTAGATCTTCCACCAGAGTGGAACATTTGTTACAATTGACAAATCTACATTGATACATCATAATCATCCAAAGTCTGAGAGTGTACATTAAAGTTTACTCTCATTATACATTCTATAGATTTGGACAAATGTCTAATGACCTGTATTTATAGAGTATTTTCAGTACTCTAAAATACTCTGTCTCTACCTATTCATCCTGGCCTCCTTCCTCAACCTGGCAACACCTAATCTTTTTTACTGGCTCCATATTTATACCTTTTACAGAAAGTCATACAGTTGGAATCACACAGAATAATGTCTTTTAAGATGACTTCTGTCACTTAGTAATATGCATCTAAGATTTCTCCATGTCTTTTTATGGCTTGGTAGCTCATTTCTTTTTAGCACTGAATACATCCATTGTCTGGATGTAACATAGTTTATTTATACATTAGCCTACCAAAAGACATCTTGATTGCTTTGAAGTTTTGGCAGTTATGAATAAGGCTACTGTAAATACACAGGTTTTTGCATGGACTTGATTAACATCAAGAAATCACTTGTGATAGCAGAATTTTGTGGCAAGAGTATATTTAGTTTTGTAAAATCTGCCAAAATACCTTCCAAATTTGTACTATTTTATATTCCCACCAGCAATAAATCAGAGTTTCTGTTGTTCCACATCTTCACCAGCATTAGGTGTTATAAGTGTTCTGGATTTTTGGCCATTCAAATAGACGTATATTGATATCTCATTGTTGTTGAAATTTGCATTTCTCTGACGTCATATTATGTGAAACATCTTTCATATGCTTATTTGCATTTTTACTTTCAAGGAAGGAGAGGTAAAGCCTTGTTGGGTAGATAAACAACAGAGTGAGTCATACTTCATCTAGGGAGCCTTGATGTATTTAAATTATTAACGCTTTCTATCCAAAACCAACATGTAGTATTCTACTTACTCAAGTTCTTCTTATGTAGCCTATTAGGGTTTCTCTGTTTTTGTTTTTTTGTTTTTTTGGTTTTTTTTGGTATAGAAGTTGCACACTTAGTACATTTTTTCCCCTAGAGATTCATCTTTTTAAGTTGTTATTTTCAATGAGTTCTTGCCTTCCTTTCATTTTTCTAAGCATATTTAAGAAAACAACTTTAAAAAATAATTTTCCTCAGATCAGTAGATGAGATATGTATGTATATACATATATATGAAATTGATACACACACATTTACATAAACATGTATATATGTATCTATCAATATATTAATGTATATTATATACATTTTAGTCTAATCAACCAAAAATTAAGAAAATTTTTATTGTCTGTAACACTTTTTCATTGATTAAACATGCTTCTAGTGTCGACTCTGACACTTTCTAACAAGACATTTGATAAAGAGAACCTGGTTTTAGAGTTAAGCTTTCCTGGGTTTGAATTCTAGCTTCACAATTCACTAAGTGCATGACCTTGAGCAGGTTACTGAACTTCTCTGTGACTCAGTTTCCTCATAAGTAAGATAGGATGACAATTGTAGCTACCTCGTGGGAGAGTTATTAGGAAATGGAAAAGTTATTACAATCAATTCTCACAAAACTAGTACACAGTAATTGTCAAATGAATTTTATTTTTCTTATTAATAATAATACTAAACCTTTGTCTCTCCTAATTTGTCTTTTTTCTGTTTTGAAGATTCATGAAAAGCATGCATAATTAGAATGACTGAGACAATTTTAAGATAACGTATTCTAGATGATTATAACTGAATACAACAATCACTAAAGTGGAATATTAACCAAGTGCTGTGGGAGGCAAAAAAAAGTTAACTTTTCGGAGAGATCAGGAAACACCAGACTTGTAATATTTGAGCTACTACTTAAAACAGATTTAAACAAAATACATCAAGTTAGATGTTTTCTAGTTTTTTAAAAAATTTTCTTACCTTAAAGTGAAGTGCGATTTTCTAAAATATCTGAAGGTAATTGAGAAGAAACAATTCAAGTTCTCAACTTGATAATGGATATAAAACTTTTAAAGTTGCTTATTATACTTCTCTACATTAAAATGTATAATGGAAAGGCTTGAGATTTGAATGCTAGAATTTGAATTTTGAATTTTGAAATAATTTATGTTCACTATGTCAGGATTTTCTCTTCTGTTTATAGAGAGAGAGCATATAAATGAGGATTTTCACAAAGCTAGAAGAGGAAAAACACTAATCAAGGTCTCTAGTTCAAGCACCGATACAAACTGAGAGATAGTCATGTTCAAATTATGTTAAAAAGAGCACATTTTACTAATGACTGAGTGAAAAACAAAACAAACAAAATAAACTGACTGTATCACAATTTCTTTCTGCTTAGAGTAATTCATATTTGTCCTTTAAAGAGTCAGCAACACTGCAACTGGGGCTGGGCTTGGGCCAAAAATTTATGAGATATCTTAAAATGTTTTATTTGTTAGTTTATCTAGGTTATATTCCAAGAATACTAGATCCCTAGAAAAGTTTCAGTTTGGCTATGAGAGACTGTTTTCACTCTGTGGAAAATATTATTTCAAAATGCCCTTGAAAAAAAGGGAAATAGAAACAAAGTTAAAAAAAAGCAATGTGGCGGGGGAAGGATATTGGAGAACTTCTTGTTCTTTTCCTTTTAAAATATCAATTGAAATAGAAAAAAAATGTAGTGTCACTACTGTGCTTTTCATATCTATAAAACATTGCTATTTTTCATGTCTGTGACATGTCAATAAAATAAAACAAAAGGCAAAATAGAAATGTTGGACCTTTTGAAATCTTGAAAAGTTAAAAAAATCAAATGAAAACTCATCTAGCCTTTGAGAGGAAAATATTATTAAAAGCCTATAAAGTGGGTGTCACAGAAGTGTCAGAATTTCTCATGATATTCTTTTTTTATACTGATTTTATCAGATTTTGCCAGAAAATATTTAATGTCAGCAAATATATTCACTAGAAGAATCTATTATTGAATGAGGGCACCACATAATACAGAAACTCCCAAGAATGGACACTGTGAAAACATAAAAAGAAAAATAGAACATTTTCTAGTAGACAGGATTAGCAGAGTTACTTTTCAAATTCTACCTCTATCCATCAAACAGTTTTAGGATGTCAACACAAGCCTGAGTATTCTATTAATGTCAGTAAACATGATAATACATGTAGGTATTATGTAGATAAAGATCAAATATATTTTGCAGTTAAATTACTACTTCTACTTAATTTAAATTGTATAAGTAATGTGTATCTTTTAAAGAAAAAAATAATTATTTTACAAAAACAAAAAAAGCAATTAGATGAAAGCAAATATGCCTAGACTTTAATGACGGTAAAATATGGGTCATGGAAACTGTCATATTCATCATGAATTTGGGTCATTTTCATCTTTGTACTTTATCCATTTATTAAATATAAAATGTTATAATGTATGCAAAATAAATTGATATAAATATTTTAGCAATGAAATAGTCTTCATAATTATTAATCATTATAGTAAAATATTCTCTAAGAATTTGTGGTTCTCTTTCTATTATAATTTCCTCATGCCTTCAGTCACATGTATACAAATATTCTTTCCATCTCTCCAGTGTTCTGTCATGTAGAGTATCAGAGCACGAGCCTATTACTTTAACCTCATATGTATTTAAAATACTGAGAAACATAGTAATTATTATTTTTCTGAGCATACCATAATAAATTATTCCATAATTATTATTAACATACTATACCATGTGCAAAGAAAAATAATATTTTTATTTTCTTTTATATTAGCTCTCATTCATGGCATGGCTATGGGACAAGTTTTACTCCAATGCGAAAGTTTAATCTATTGAAATAATTCAAGCCATACATGTGGATATAATGATTTAAGAGAGAGTTTTGTTTGTTTTTTATTCCCCCAATTCCTTCAGAAAAGGTGTAGACTAAGCAGAGGACTTTTACACCCCTGTGATGTTGGAGATAACAGAGAACCCTTTGGTGGAACCGATGGATTCTCTCTCTTGTATAAGCGACCTTTCTCTTCTTTTGAATGTCAGAAACTGGTATTAACTCTGTTCTTTTTGCCTTCATGCTCCAATGACCTTATCCCTTTAAAGCAATTGGAAAGTTTTGTTTGGCTAAGTATGGAGTATATCAGTATAGGGAAATGGACATTTTTTCTCCAAATTTTATGTATATATTGCTTCATACTTTTTAATGAAGCTTTCTTTGAGTCTTTTCTTTACTTGAGTCTTACTGGTATGCAAAAAAATGGAGCAGCAATGCAGAGGAACTGAGACAGCGGTAAATTAATGTTATTCATATACTCATTATGTAATGATGCTTCTATATCTAAAGCTAAAGAAATAATACACAAAAAGAAAAAAATGTGGACAAAACTTATATCAAGTCTTATAACTATAATAATAGGGTATACTTATAATTTAAGAGGGACCTCCTAATAAGTTACATGCTAATAATGGTGAGAAATAAAAGAAAAGCATTGTGGAAGAAAAAAACTGCATTAATTATAGATTTATAGTATCTAAAACTGTGTTGCCTCTAATTAATTAATATTTTGTTAGAGACATTAATTTTGTATTATGCAAATTTCAAAATATGTAATACATGTTCTAGCATTTATTCATTTTATAAAATGTTAATGTTAAATGCTATACTTAAACATACAAGTTTTTAAAAGAGAATGCTGTATATTTAGATGTGAATCTCAGTCATAATCTTTAAATAAAGACATACTGAATATATTTTTGAGATAAAAGTTCTGATAATCGGAAAAATTTAAATTTAAAATCGATTTTCGCTTTTCTCAAGCATTGAAAGTTGCAGGCCAAATGTTAAGAACTGTGAAAGAGATAATATAAAATTAAGTAAAGATAATGTTGCTTGGTATTATATTTTCAGCTGTGAAAAAGAATGAATTCTGACATCTCATCTCTAATTTGAATATCATAAGGGTAGAATTATAAGAGTAATTGTCATATATATTTGTCTTAATTTTTTTTGAGACATTGAAGACTCTTCAGAACCAAGATACAGGTAGAACTGCTTTTTGCTTCCAGTATTGAGAGGCAAAATTCTTTTGCAATACTGTTTAGAGAGACAAAAGTTTCAGACAAACTGTTGAAAAATGACTTTTTTCAAGTGAAAGTTAAGGTAATGAGCGAAGGCTGAAATATTTTTCCAAAAGAAATAATGTTGTTGATATGAGAAATTTACCAGTTCTATGGATCATATGGGTAAAGAATAAGTTGCAGATACAATAAGGAACTGTTAAAAAAACACAACTACTAAGAACAGAGACTATATTTTAAGGCACAATTATGGTTTATTTTAGGATGTTTTGTTTTACCAGTTTCTTTATAAAAAATTAAATTTATATAGTAAAATTTTATCTTTTTAACTTTTCAATTTTATTGTTTTATACAGCATACCTAAATTTATCACATAGTAGGATATCTATAGATACATAGATATAACACAAGAATAACAACTGTACAATGTACATAATATATAACATATACCTAGAGATACATATATGTACATAGCTGTTTGTACATAGAGATACATATATGCATGTTTGTGTATATGTACATGTATTTATTTATACATATATAATGTTTATTTCAGAATCTATCAAGATATTCTGAACAGTCCCTTTAATACCTTCAGAAAGTCCTTGTTTAAAAATCTCTCAATGCTTATATTTTTTAAATTTTATTTTATTAGTTTCAAGTATACAGCACATTGGTTAGACATTTAAATAGTTTATAAAACGATCCCTCTAATTGCTCGCTCTTTCCTCTGGCTCTCCACTTAGCCATTACATTAATGCTAACTGCATTCCCTATGCCATGCTCCCCATATTTGTGACCATCTATCCACTACTAATTTGTATTTTTTTAACTCTTCACCCCATTCTCAACTCCCTACCCCACTGTTCATCACCAGATTGTCCTCTATATTTGTGAGTCTGTTTTTGATTAGTTTGTTCTTAGATTCCGCATATAAGTGAAATCATATGGTATTTATCTTTCTCTATCTGACCTATTTCACTCAGCATAATAACCTCTAGGTCCATCCATGTCATCGAAAATGGTAAGATTTCATTTTTTAATGGCTGAATAATATTCCATTGTATATATGAACCATAACTTCTTTATCCAAGCAGATGGGTATTTAGGTTGCTTCCATATCTTGGCTATTGTAAATTGTGCTGCCATGAATATTGTGGTATATAGATCTTTATGAATTATTGTTTTGGTTTTCTTTGGATAAATACCCAAAAATACAATTGCTAGGTCAAAAGGTATATCTATTTTTAATTTTTTGAGAAAATTCTATACTGTTTTTCATAGCACCTGTACCAATATGCAATCCCATCAGCAATGTATGAAGGTTCCCTTTTCTCTGCATCCTCTCCAACACTTATTCTTTGATTTATTGGTGATAGCCATTCTGACAAGTGTTGGGTGATATCTCATTGTGGTATTAATTTGCATTTCTCTGATGATTAGTAACCTTGAGCATCTTTTCATGTCTATTGGCAAGCTGTATTTCCTCTTCAGAGATGTATCTGTTCAGGTCTTCTGCCCATTTTTTAATTGGATTGTCTGTTTTTTTTTGTTGTTGAGTTGTATGAGTTTTTTTTATATATTTTGGATATTAATCTCTTATCAAATGTGTCATTAGCTAATAATTTTCCCAATCAGTCAGTTGTCGGTTGTCTTTTTGTTTTGTTGATGGTTTCCTTTGATGTATAAAACTTTTTAGTTCGATGTAGTCCCATTTGTTTATTTTTTCTTTTGTTTCCCTTGCCCAAGGAGAAATTACTATTAGTAATATCAGAGAGTTTACTGCCTATGTTTTGTTCCAGAAATTTTATTGTTTTGGGTCTTACATTTAAGTATTTAATCCACTTGGAGTCTATTCTTGTATAAGGTGTAAGAAGGTGATCTAGTTGTTTTTTTTTTTTTTTTTTTTGCATTTATCTGTCCATTTTTCCCAGCACCATTTATTGAATAGACTGTCTTTACCCCATTGTATATTCTTACCTCCTGTGTCATATATAGAATGAGTGTATAGGCATGGATTTATTTCTGGGATCTCTATTCTGTTCCATACATCAATGTATCTGTTTTTATGCTAATACCATGCTATCTTGATTACTGTAGCCTTGTAGTATATTTTGATATCAGGTAGTGTGGTACCTCGAAATTTGTTCTTCTTTCTCAAGATTGCCAAGACTATTTGGGGTCTTTTATGCTTCCATATAAATTTTAGGATTATTTATTTCAGCTCTCTGAAAAAATGCCATTGTTATTTTGATAGGAATTGCATTGAATCTATATAGGTTGCTTTGGTAGTATGCCATATTAATGATGTTGATTTTTCCTACCCATGAGCACGATATATACTTCCATTTATTTGTATCTTCTTTAATTTCTTTTTCCAATAACTTATAATTTTCTGAGAACAGGTCTTTTACCTCCTTGGTTAATTTGATTCCCAGGTATTATATTGTTTTTGATGCAATCATAAATGAGATTGTTTTCTTAATTTCTCTTTCTGAAAGTTCATCACTGGCGTATAAAATTGCCATTGACTTCTGAATATTTATTTTGTAACCTGCTGCTTGACTGGATTCATTGATCAGTTCTAACAGTTTTTTGACGGAATCTTTAGGTTTCTCTTTAATACAGTATCATGTCATTGGCAAATAACAAGAGTTATACTTCTTCCTTTCCAATTCGGATACTTTTTTTTTCTCTTTCTTGTCTTATTGCTGTGGCTAAGACTTTCAATATAATGTTGAAGGAGAGAGGTGAAAGTGGGCATCTTTTTCTTGATCTTAAGGAAAACTCTTTTAGCTTTTCCCCATTGAGTATGATATTAGCTGTAGGTTTGTCATATATGGCCTTCGTTATGTTGCGGGACTATATTCCCACTTTGCTGAGAGTTTTTATCATAAATAGATGCTGGATTTTGTCGAATGCTTTTTCTGCATCTATTGATATGGTCATTTGGTTTTTATCTTTCAATTTGTTAATGTGGTGTATTACATTAATTGATTTGCACATAAAGTACT
>NW_006443138.1:20078920-20090663 GCF_000325575.1 Pteropus alecto | reverse complement strand
AATAATGGCCTCATAAAAGGAATTAGGGAGCTTTCTCTCATCTTGAATTTTTTGCAATAGTTTGAGAAGAATAGGTATTAATTCTTTGAATGTTTGGTAAAATTCTCCTATGAAGCCATCTGGTCCACGATGTTTTTTGGGAGGTTTTTGATTACTGATTCTATTTCATTGATGGTAATTGGTCGGTTCAGATTTTCTATTTCTTTTTGACTCAATCTTGGAAGATTGTATATTTCTAGGGACGTGTCCATTTCTTCTAGATTGTCCAATTTGTTGGTATATAATTGCTCATAGTATTTTCTTATGATCCTTTGTACTTCTATGGAGTCCGTGATGATTTCTCCTCTTTCATTTCTGATTTTATTTATATGAGTTCTCTCTTTTTCTCTTGATAAATCTGACTAAGGGTCTGTCAATTTTGTTTATCCTTTCAAAGAATCAGCTCTTGGTTTCATTAATCTTTTGTATTGTTTTGCCAGACTGTATTTCATTCATTTCCACTCTGATCTTTATTATTTCCTTCTATTTACTTTAGGCTTTGTTTGCTGGGTTTTTTTTTTTTTTTCTAGTTCTTTTAAGTGTAAGGTGAGATTGTTTATTTGAGCTTTATCTTGTTTCTTGAGGTAGGCCTGTATTGTTATGAATTTCCCTCTTATGACTGCGTTTGCTGTGTCCCATAGATTTTGAGTCATCGTATTTTCATTTTCGTTTGTCTCTATGTATCTTTTGATTTCTTCCTTAATTTCATTGATATCTCATTCATTGTTTATCATTGTTCTTTTTTATGACCTCTAGTAGCATGTTATTTAGCCTCATGTATTTGTGTATTTTCCAGTTTTTTTCTTGTAGTCGATATTTAGTTTCATACCATAATGATCAGAGAAGACAGTTGATATGATTTCAATCTTCTTAAATTTATTGAGACTTGTTTTGTGTTCTAACATGTAGTCTATACTGGAAATTGTTCCATGTGCACTTGAGGGAAATGTATATTTTGCTGCTTTGGGGTAAAATGCTCTGAAAATATCTATTAAATCCATCTGGTCTAATGTGTCTTTTAGGCCCCATTGTTTCTCTGTTGATTTTCTGTCTAGAAGATCTGTCCATTGGTGTCAATGGGCTGTTAAAGTCTCCTATTATGAGTGTATTACTTTTGATCATTCCTTTTATGTCAGTCAATAATTGCTTTATGTATGTAGGTGCTCCTACGCTGGGTGTGTATATATCTACTAGGGTTATGTCCTCTTAATTTATCAATCCCTTTATCATTATGTAATGCTCTTTTTTGTCTCTTATTATAGCCTCTGTTTTAAAGTCTATTTTATCTGATATAAGTACACCTACCTCGACTTTTTTTTTTTCATTTCCATTTGCATGGAATATCTTTTTCTATCCCTTTACTTTCAGTCTGTGAGTGTCATTTGATCTGAAGTGTGTTTCTTGTAGACAGCATATGCATAGGTTTTGTTTTTCCTATCCTTTCTGCTACTCTATATCTTTTGATTGTAGCATTTAACTCATTTACATTTAAAGTACTTAGTGATAGGTACATAGGTGATGCCATTTTATTATTCGTATTTTTTTTAAATTTTCTTTTATAGCCCTTCTCTATTTATAGAAGTCTCTTTAACATTTCTGGCTTGTTGATAATAAATTCCTTGAGCTTTTCCGTGTTTAGGAAGCTCTATATCTCATCTTCCATTTTAATCAAAAGCCTTGCTGGGTAGAGTATTTGCAGTCGTAGATTCTAGTTTTTCATAACTTTGAATATTTCTTTCCAGTCCATTGAAAAGTCAGCAGACATTCTTATAGGGGTACCCTTGTAAGTAACTAGCTGCCTTTCTCTTGCTGCTTTTAAGATTGATTCTCTCTTTGTCTTAGACCTTTGGCATTTTAATTATGATGTGTCTTGGTGTGGGTCTGTTTGAATTCCTCTTGTTTGGGACGCTTTGCTCTTCTTGAACTTATGTCTAATTCCTTTGCCAGGTTAGGGAAGTTTTCTGTCATTATTTTTTCAAATAGATTTTCAATCGCTTGCTCTCTCTCTTCTCCTTTGGGTACTCCTATGATTTGGATATTGTTACGCTTCATGTTGTCCCAGAGGTCTCTTAAACTATCCACACTTTTTAAAATTCTTTTCCCTTTTTGTAGTTCTGATTGGGTGTATTCTGCTACCTTGTCTTCCAATTTGCTGGTTCGATCTTTTGCTTCATCCAATTTACTGTTGAATCTTTCTAGTGTATTCATTTCAGTTATTGTATTCTTCATTCCTTTCTGGTATTTTTTTTATGGTCTCTATGTCCTTTTTTTATGCTTACTGTCTCTCTGTAGATGTTCTCATTGTATTCACTCATTCTCTCCCTAAGCTCATTGAGCATTCTTATAACCATTATTTTGAACTGTGTCTCTGGTAGGTTGCTTGCCTCTATTTCATTTAATTTTTTTTCTGGAGTTTTCTCCTATTGTTTCATTTGTGGCATGTTTCTTTGTTTTCTCATTTTATTAGGCTCTTTGTGTTCATTTCTATGTGTCAGGAATATCTGTTTCATCTCTCAGCCTTGGACAGATGGCCTAATGTGGAAGATGTCCTGTGTGGCCCAGTGGCGCAGTCTCCCTGATCCCTTATTTTGGGAACTCTGGACATGATCTTTGTGGGGGTTGTGTGTGATCTTCTGTTGTCATCAAGCTTTTATTGTTGTTAGTAGATTAGTGGGTGGGATTAATACTTAGGCTAATTGTGGGAATTGGCTGCACCCACAGGGTAAGAGTTGCTATGTGGATGCTGGCCCCCCTGAGTGAGATTTTTCCTAGCAGGCTTATGTACTTGTTGCAACCACCCTTTGTGCGTATCACTAATGGGGCTAGTCAAAAGTTGCTGTGTTGTGGTATGGTGCCAGTCTCTGGATGTGTTGGTTTTGTGGCCCCTTTTGAGGAGATCTTCAATAAGCAAAGGTCAGCTGCTGCTTTTGATTGCTCAGGAATACCCGATGGGAACTACAAAGCAATCTGCAGATGGTTATTGCCTATGCTGGATCTATAGGTAAGTGAAAGAGACAGTACTGTAGGCAGCAGTTTGATTATCTCCCTTCCCTGACCTAGGGCAGTTTAGCAGAGAGACCAGTGATCCTCAAGGCCTGATGCTGCTTGTCAATTGTCCATAAGTCTCTGAAACTGGATGAGCCTCTGGGTGATATGCATTTGGGGTGGCACAGGGACCATGGGAGTCTCCTGGATCTATTGAGTAAAATTCTCCCTGCCACTGCAATGTCAGTTTACATGCCAGTGCTGTCTCTATGGCACCCTGTATAAGTTTCCAATCATAGCAAGGTCAGCAGCTGCCCACCTTGGGCCTAAATGTGCTACCCCAGGGCAGGGACAGCTGCCTATCAACATGCTGCAGGCACTTTGTATATTGGATGGCTCAAGAGCTTAGTGAGTCAAGAGTTGTCAGGCTAATAGCCTCAGTTTTCTGCAATTGCTGTGTCTGCATGGTCTCGCAGTAGTCACAGATCACATGGAGACAAGCTACTGTCTGATGAGGTCCCGTAGACCCCTGTAATCCCCTCAAGAGATATTGCAGCTCTTACAGGCAGCAGTGGTCTTCTCACAACTTTTCCCCGAAATGCGCTGACTGCACTAGCCAAGGTGTGTTGCCTGCACTGACTGCACAACCACAGAGCCAAGCAAGGCAGGGGAGGCTGCCTGTCAATGGGCTGTAGGCACTTTGTGGCTTGGGTGAAGTGGGATCTCAGGGAGACAAGGGCCGTGAGGCCGATACGACCTCAGTTTGGCTGCAAATTTTGTGCCCCGGAGTCCCTGCTGTAGTCACCGATCACAGCGAGACCACCTAATGTCCCACAGACCCCTGTGCTTCCTGGATGCAATATTGCAACTCTTGCCGGCAGCAGAGGTCTGCCTGCAACTGATTTCTGTGCAGTGCTGGGCCTGTGCTAGCCAAAGTTTGTTGCCTTTGAGGATTGGGAGACCTGGGGGGACAGGCAGGGCAGTGGTGGTTCATTGTCAGTGGGCCACCTGGGGCAATTTGTGAGGTGGGTGGGGTGGGGTATCTGGGAGACAATGGCCATCAGATCAATACAGCCTCAGTCTTGCTGCAACTTCAGTAACTGTATGTTTCTGCAAAAGTCCCAGATCACAGCAAGACCAGCTGCTGGCCTATGGATCCCTGAGATCTGCCCAAGTTCATATTGGCAGCAGTGATCTGCCTGAAACTGTCTCAGAAATGTGAGTTCACAGCACTGGCCACCAACTGTGAATGCTTGGCCCAGAATTGGCACAGGACATGGCAGCCATCCAGCAACAAAAGCCCCGAGCTATCTGCTAGTTAGGTGGGGCGAGCTGATCTCCTCAGGCCAAAGCTTCCTAATGGCCCTGTGGGAGGGGTCTGCACAGTCAAGTTGGTGAGGTCTGTAGATTGCCCTGTAGGGAAGCCATACTAAGGCACAATGGTAGCTGCCCATCCAGCCCTATTCTGGAGCCAGGTAATGCAGACTTTCTCATTATGAATACTGTGCAAGCCTCTGACTCACAGCTGGTGTCCCAAGTGAGTGCCCACAGGTCAGAAAGCCTGTGCATGGGTCCTTCAAAGGGAGCGTCTAGGGTTTCAGTCTCCTTCCTTCTCATTCAGATGGCCAGAAACCCCTGTTTTTTATAGTAAGAATTATTTATTGGAATCTCCTCTTCCCTGGGTTAGGACACTGGGCTCGGAAGCACCCAAATGAGACCAACACCTCTGTCACCTTCAGGAGAGCCTTTGTGGCCTCCTCTCCCTCCTGATAATCCTCCACCACCCAAAGGTTCGGGTCCAGCCAGATTTGTGGCTTTGCCCCTCCTACTGGCTTCCATGAGGCTCCTTCTTCATATTATCAGATGTAGGTGTTATGATCAGCTAGACTTCAGGTGATTCTCCATGTTGATTATTTTATAATTTGGTTGTAATTTCAATGCAGACCTTGGAGGAGGCGAACCTTGCTAGTCCGCCATCTTTCCCCCCCTCAATGTTTGTTTTTAAGTAGAGTGAGTATAAAGCGGTTTATTTCACAGGTTTCTATTTGACTAAGTTCTGCCCAAGTGGGTTAGACATTAACATAATTTCTATGGATATAAGACTTGTCTCATTGGAGTATAAACACATACTTTTAAATAGCCATAGTTTCAAGTTATCTGCAAGTTTTCCAACAGTAATGTTATGATATATTTAGAATCTTATAGTAGATTTGAATCTCTTATTTTGATTGTGGCATATGTACTAGTCTGGGGAAGGTAAATGTATGTAATAAAAGTGGGCTCTAAAATAAATAGGAAGGATATACTAGCATACATACCTAACAGAGATAGATGATCATCTACAAGAATACCTCAGATTTATTTTCTGATGCAAGTTTGAAGTAACGAGTCATTATTATAAATATTGTAAAATGAAAAAGAACTTAAAGTTCTTGGAAATAGATAAGGATGGGGTGTAGATTTCAGGATCATTATCATCTCTTAGATGCTGTGCAAATTTTGGCAAGCACTTTGATATTCTTAGGATATAAAAGAGTTGTTGTTTAACAGTTGATCTCTGTATTTATGAACATTACATTTAATCTGTCCTTATTACATTATTTTATGAATTCTGAAAGTTTGGCTTTTACCACTTTAGTATTATCAATTTCCTTCCTAAACTTGTTAAAATTAGTTTTCTCGTTGACAATTTTGACATTACTTATCTTCACATAATTTTACTTTTCTTTTCTCTAAAAAATTAGTAGGACAGATATGGAGGTGAAATTATATGTTTATATTACAAATTATCTATTTATAAATTATGTATTAAATATTTTATATACATATATGCCCCAAAATTCTGACACAGAGTAGATCTTTATAAATATTAGTTTTCACATCTCTTTATCATCCATTTTGGTGTTTTTATTTAATTAAATTTATTGGAGTGACATTTGTTAATAAAATTATATAGATTTCAAGTGTACAGTCTAATAATACGTCACAGGTATATCGCATTGTGCGCTCACCATCTGAAGTTAAATTTCCTTCTGGCACCATATTTTAATCCCTTTACTCTTATTTACCTCCCCACAACCACCTTTACTCTGATAACCACTAAACTGTTGTCCATGTCCACGAGTCTCTGTTTCTCTTGTTTGTTGCTTTCAGTTTTATATCTCACATATAAGTGAAGTCATATGGTTCTTTTCTCTTTTTTTTTTAATTTTATTATTAGTTTCAAGTATATAGTACATTGGTTAGACATTTATATACATTATAAAACAATCCCCCTGATTGCTCTTTCTCTCCTCTGACTCCACCTAGCCAATACGTTAATGCTAACTGCATTCCTTATATCATGTTCTCTATCCCTATGACCATCTATCAACTACTAATTTGTACTTCTTTAACCCTTCACCCCTTTCTCCCAGTGCCCCAACTCCCCTTCCCTCTGGCTGTCATCAGATTGTCCTCTAATTTGCAAGTCTGTTTTTGATTAGTTTGTTCTTTTTGTTTCTTAGATTCCGCATATAAGTAAAATCATATGGTATTTATCTTTCTCTGTCTTATTTCATTCAGCATAATAACCTCTAGGTCCATCCACATCATTGTAAATGGTAGGATTTCATTTTTTTAATGGCTGAGTAATATTCTATTGTATATATGAACCATAACTTCCTTATGATTCTTAACTTTTTCTGTCTGACTAATTTCATTTAGGATGATAATCTCAAGATTCATTCATATTGTCGCAAATGACAGTATTTCATCTTATGATTGAGTAATATTCCATTGTATCTATGTACCACATCTTTATCCAATCATCTATCAAAGGACACTTCAGTTGTTTCCATGTCTTGGCTACTTTGAGTAATGCTGCTATGAACATCAGGGTGTGTGTATCTTTATTGATAAATATTTTCAAATTTTTGGGATAGATACCCAGAAGAGGGATTTCTGGGTCGTATGGCAATTCTATTTTTAACTGTTTTCCATAGTGACTGTACCAATTGACATTCCCAGTAGCAGTGTATAAGGTTCCTTTTTCCCCACAACCTCTCCAACCCTTGTTATTACTTATCCTGTTAATGATAGCCATTCTAACAGGTGTGAGTTGTATCTCATTTCGATTTTAATTTGCATTTCCCTAATTGCTAATGAAGTTAACTATCTTTTCATATGTCTGTTGACCATTTGTATGTCTTCTTGGAAAAAGTGTCAATTCAACCCATTTTTTCATTGGATTCTTTTTGTTGTTGTTGAGTTGCACGAGTTCTTTGTCTATTTTGGATATTAGCCCCTTATTAAGGGCCTTGTTGTTTTGTTGATGATTTCTTTTGCTGTACAGAAGTTTTTTAGTTTGATATAGCCCCATTCATTTATTTTTGTTTTTACATCCCTTATCTTTTAGGTCAAATTTATAAAATCATCTCTAAATCCAAGGTCCATGAGTTTAATACCTATGTTTTCTTCTATACAAGTTATTGTTTTAGGTCTTATATTTAGGTCTTTGATCCATTTTAGGTTAATTTTGGTGTATGGTAACAGATGGCAGTCTAGTTTCATTCTTTTACATGTAGCTTTCCAATTTTCCAAGCATATTTATTGAAGAGGCTTTCCTTTCTGTATTGTATGTTTTTGGCTTCTCTGTCAAAAATGATTTGCACATATAAATGGGGGTTTACTTCTGGACTCTCAATTCTGTTGCACTGGTCTGTATATTTGTTTTCCTTCCAATACAATGCTGTTTTGATTACTGTCACTTTGTAGTATAATTTGAAGTCAGACAGAGTGATACCTCCAGCTTTTTTTTTTTATTCAGGATTGTTTTGGTTTTTTGGAGTTTTTTGCAGGTCCATACAAATCTGATGATTTTTTGTTATATTTCTTTTAAAAATGCCCTTGGGATTTTGATGAGGATTGCATTAAATCTGTATAAGACTTTAGGTAGTAATGTTATTTTAACTATGTTGATTCTTCCAATCTATGAACACGAATATCTTTCCTTTTCTTTGTGTCTTCTTCAATTTCTTTTTATAATGTCTTGTAGTTTTCAGTGTTAGGTCTTTTACTTGCTTCATTAGATTTATTCCTAGGTATTTTATTCTTTTTGTTGCAAATGCAAAAGAAATGTTTTCTTTTTTTCATTTATTTTTCTGAAAATTCATTGTTAGTGTATAGGAACACTGCAGATTTTTGTACATTGATTTTGTATCTTAAAACTTTACTGTATTTGTTTATTGTTTCCAATAGATTTTTAGTGGAGTCTTTAGGGTTTTCTATATAGAGAATTATGTCATCTGCAAAAAGTGACATTTTAACTTCTTCATTCCCAATTTTGATGTCTTTTATTTGTTTCTATTGCCTAATTACTGTAGCTAAGACTTTCAACACTATATTGAATAACAGTGGTGACAGTGGACAGCCTTGTCTTGTTCCTGATCTTAGAAGGTTTTAGTTTTTCTTCATTAAGTATGATATTAGCCGAGGGTTTGTCACATGTGGCTTTTATTATGTTGAGGTACGTTCCTTCTATACCCATTTAAAAGTGTTTTAATAATAAATGAATGCTTATCTTGTCAAATTCTTTTTCTGCATCTATTGATATGATTATATGATTTTTATTCTTTTTTTGTGTGCATGTGGTGTATCACATTAATTGATCTGCATATGTTGTACCTTCTTCATACCCCTGAAATAACCCCCACTTGATCATGATGTATAATCTTTTCAATGTATTGTTGTATTCAATTTGCTAGTATTTTGTTTAAAATTTCTACATTTGTATTTATTAGAGATATCGACCTATAGTTTTCTTTTTGTGTGTGTTATCTTTACCAGGTTTTAGTATCAGGGTAATATTGGCCTTATAAAATGAGTTAGGTAGTATTGCCTCTTCTTCAATTTTGTAAAATAGTTTCAGAAGAACAGGTATTAAATCAACTCTGAAAGTTGAGCTCAATTTACTAGTAAAGCCATTTAATCCTGGACTTTTACTCTTTTAGTGTTTTTTGTTGATTGTTTTAATTTCTTTACTGTTGATTGGTTTATTTAAATTTTCCAATTCTTCATGATTCAGTGTAGGAAGGTCATATATTTCTAAGAACTTTTCTATTTCTTCTAGGTTATTGAATTTGGTGGTACATAACCTTTCATTGTATTCTTGTATACTTTGTATTTTGGTGTTATCTGTCATAACTTCTCTTTCATTTCTGATTTTGTTTATTGGTGTTCTTTCTCTTTCTTTCTTTAGTGAGTCTAGCCAGGGGTTTGTCAATTTTATTGATCTTTCAGAAGAACCAGCTCTTTGTTGCATTAAATTATTCTATTGTCTTTTAGTTTTCAATTTCATTTAATTCTGCTCTAATTTTGACCTTGGGCTTCCTTTGTTCTTCTTTTTCTAAACTGTTTAAGTGTAATGTTAGGTTGTTTATTTATATTTTTGTTTATCTGTTTCTTGACATAGGCCTATCATGACATAAAATTTCCTCTTATTCCTGCTTTTGCTGTATCCCAAAAGTTTTGATATGTCGTATTTTCATTTCCATTTGTTTCTATATATCTCTTGATCTCTCCTTTTATTTCTTCTTTGACCCAGTTGTTCTTTAGTAGCATGTTGTTTAATCTCCACACATTTGCTTTTTTTCCACTTTTTTTTTTTTTTTTGTAGTTGATCTTGTTTCAAAGCATTGTGGTCAGAAAATATACTTGGTATGATTTCAGTCTTCTTAAATTTGTTGAGACTAGTTTTGTGTCCTAACATACGATCTATCCTTGAGAATGTTCCATGTATACTAGAGAAGAATGTACAAGCTGCTGTTCTGGGGTGAAAGGCTTTGTAAATGTCAATTATGTTCAATTGGTCTATCTAATGTGTCATTTAAGGTTAATATTTTCTTATTGATCTTTTGTTTGAATGTTATATCCATAGCTAATGGTGGGGTAGTTAGATCCCCTACTATAATTGTGTTTTTGTCAGTTTTTCCCTTTAGTTTTGTTAGTAGTTGCTTTACATATTTTGGTGCTGCCTAATTGAGAGCATAGATATTGATGTGTTATGCTTTTTGACTTATTGTCCCCATTATCCTTGTGAAGTGTCTATCCTTGTCTCTCATTACTTTTTTTTTATTTTGAATTCTATTTCATCAGATATAAGTACAGCTACCCCCACTTTTCTCTGGATGCTATTTGCTTGGAGCATCATTTTCCTCCCTTTCGCTTTGAGGCTATATGTGTCCTTGCAGCTGAGATATGTCTCTTGGAGGCAGCATATTGTTGGTTTTTATTTTTCGATTCAATTTCTTTTATTGAGTTCTTCAGTTCCAGAATTTCTATTTGGTTCTTTTTTAGTATTTCTTTCTCTTTGGTAAAGTACTACTGTTGTTCATTGATTTTTGTTTCTAAGTTCATTGAACTGTTAATCAGAATTTTCTTGTATCTCACTGAGTTTTTTCAGAACTACAGTCTTGAATTCTCTTATTTAAATCTCACATTTCTGTATCTTTAAGTTTATTTTATGGAGATTTCTCATTTTCTTTCTGAGCTGACTTGTCACCTCCTGTGGCTATTTTCATTTCAGTAATGCTGACCACCAAGCTTCAGCTACTTGGCTTCTGTATTTCCTTTTACTGAAACAGCTGCAGTGTGCATCTTCTCAGTTCCTGGGGTACTCCCTGCTGCAGTTTCCCTTGGGGTCCATTGTTAGCTCTGGGAGGGTGATGGGGAGACAGCCAGACACCATGACTCAGCTTTCTGCCTAGCAATGGTGGTTGTTAAAACAGCTGTTGTCCCTCTGTATTTTGTCCCTGCCCTGGTCTCTGCCCTGATCACTGGATCCTGCTAAGTGGTATATGATAATCACTCAGGCAGACTTGCTCAGGGCTATAGAGAGTGCAAGTCACCACCTCATTTCCCCCATCTCCCTGAGTCCTGCAGGGAGCGCCAGGGCTGTGTCCACAGCACCATTCTCTGCTCCTCTCCTTTTTCTCCTCCCTTGCTCATCTGATTTGCCCATCTTCAGATGCTCTGATATGCAGATTTCAGATGGCTTTGCGTGTTAGGCTGAGTGTTTTCTGTTGAATTGTAACCGTTAAATTTGTTGTGATTTCAAAGGGAGAGATCAAGGACACCCCTCACACCACCATGCTTCTGATGTCACTCCTTCACCATCCATTTTGAATCAGCAGACTATAAATGATATCGCCTCTCTCTCTTTTCCCTGTAATAAATGTTTAAAATGTAGCCTAAGGTAGTAAATACATAGCTCAGTAAATACAAATTTAAAAACTGTGACTCAAAAATAAGGTCATAGATATTTGAATATAAAGAAGTTAAAATTTTCCACAATTATGAAGCCAACCATAATACTTGTAATTTTCCCACCCTACATCATAAAACATTTCGGTCTTAGACAATATATGACTATTACCAAGGACTTAAGATATATGTGAAGAATACTTACAACTGAGAAACTTATTAAAGATTCCATACTTTATGATTTGACTTTATGCATTCATTAGTATCCAACTTTATTCTAAGAAGGAAATTCCTCATTATTATCAGGAAATTTAATGCGATATCTCTGATTTTGTCCCCATTGGTAAATCACGAGCATATGTAGATTTCAATTTTCTAAACTGTAAAATGAGAAAATAGTATCACATCATTTTAAATACCCCCTTTACCTATTAGAAGTTGATAATTTTAGTGCTTGTTAATTATTTTAAATTCCAGT
>NW_006443138.1:20049586-20078864 GCF_000325575.1 Pteropus alecto | reverse complement strand
CTTTCCCTTTGTCTAAGTCTTGAGGGAAGAGTAAAGTCAATTATATACTTAGCATCCTCATTCATGCATTCATACACTCATACATTCCTTCACTTATTTATTTAACCTTCACTTATTTATTAGATACTCTTGATTTAGTGTGTTTGCTATGTCCACTAGGATATCTGACATGGCATTACCTACTTGAGATCACAATATATGGAGGAGGCAACAATAATAAAATAATCACACCAGTAATTTTAAACTATAAATTAAGATAAGTGCTATGAAGACAAAGTGCAAAATGTCAAGAGAGCGTGTAAAAGCATGGGGACTCATAATATCTATGCAAACCCAGGGAGAAGTAGATGCACTGTGCAGCACTTGGTATGAGGAAAATCAATACAATATGGAGATACACTATGCAACAATGTACATATTCTATATAGAAGCAATTTCTCTTTTAACTACTGCATTTTGGTACCAAAAGCGTAGTATTAATTGTTAAAATCATAATCAGACGGGATGGGCTAGGTTACATGGTGATAATAAACAACCTAAAATCTTATTAATCTATAAGACTAAATTTTCTTATTCCTTCACATTAAATATCCATCAAGGAATAGTTTGGAGATCTGCTCATCTTTGCCACTCGAGTACCCAGGCTCACACAAACTCCTTCTTAATATGATTACCATGATGGATGGAAAAGAATATGTCCAATGATACATTAGATCTCAAAAGTATTTGCCTAGATATAATACATGGCACTTCCACTCATTCATTGATCAAAGAAAATTGTATGTTAAAAACTACCAATAAATAAGGCAAGAAAGTGCAATTCTACCGTGTATCCAGAAGGAAAATCTCAATTTTTATTAACTTCCTGACAACTACCACAAAACACAGCTCATGTACGAGCTTTGAATGGTAAAATAAACCTGAATGAGGGTTCAAATAACCTACTAGTGACATTAATCTGGGCTCTGTTAAAAAGGATGGTTGAATATTTTTATAGGGAAGAATAGTAAATCCTTATTTTTTCGAAGTTCTAAGTTCCATTATTTACTAGGCTCTTTTATCCACTTGATAAATATTTTATTCATTTTTCAGTCCCAAGTCACATATCACTTTTCTGTAAAATCTTCCCTGATTCCCCAAGTGGCGATAATCACTCCCTCTTCATGCAATCTCTGTATGGTTTTCCTGCTTTGCATTTGTGATACTTAACTGTTATTTGTTTATTTATCTATGACTGGATAACATGTTCTCTAAGTGCTGAGACTATGTCTTATTCCTCTCTGAGTCACAGTAAAAAGAACAGAAAATTTTCAATTTGAGTTGAATTATTTATTATATCCTGCAAGCCATATATTTAATAACAAAACAGGTGGCTGGTTGATGGGAAAAGAACATTAATGACTGGACAAATGTTGTGAGTCAGAACAGAATCAAACCTTGTTCAGAAACTTGGTACAGATGAATTCTAACAGATGTTACTGCATCAGAAGTATTTATAATTGGAATCATAGTACTTTTTATTGGAGAGGGTATATTGTTGTGGAGGGAGAGCAGCTATCTATATTATTATATGTAAAAATCTAACTTTGTTTTAAGATTTGATTAAGATCTGCTGATTAGAAGCATTCATTTATTGAAGTAACTCTTCAAAATATACTGTATTTAAAATCATAAAAATAGTATAATTGTTCTTGTCATTACCTAAATGACTCAACAACTTCCAAGAAGAAAACAATTATATATATACTTTATCTGCATATAAATATATTAAAATTTAATGTTTTGTTAGGCTTATCTCTTAGATGAGTTTTCCATGTCTCTTAATTAATGTTACTTCAAAATTTTAAATATGATAGTTTAGTTAACCACTGATTATAATATGTAAATAAGAGTTTTAAATCAATCAGTGTTATATATGCAGAATTGAGAGGAATATAATGAAGCAACTTACCATGATTACTCAGTTGCATCAACAACATTATTGAAAAGCAAGTTAATTCAATTTTAAGTTATTGGCCTCTAGGTTAAAGTAAAAGTGGAGGAAAGAGTTTTGCCTGTTCTAAGTTAAGATAGAACATGGTACTTATTATACGACAGGGGAGTAAACAATTTATTTAGTTTTTATAAAAAGTCACTTCCTCTTTTTCACCATAAAGAGCATGTCTTGGGCTCTGTTTTAAAAGACATTAGCATAAAATTAGAACTGGTTAGGAAAACTTTATTTTTAAAACACTGCAAAGACTAATAGACCCATTTAGAGCACAATTAAGATGATGTAATTAAAAAGTAGACTACTCTGAAAGAAAGTTATCCAGTCTGGACTTACTTTTACCACTGAAATGGGTATTGCTTTAGAATATTGTTTAGGCAATATTGATTGGTCAAATGCAGTCAGAATAAAATTTAAGTTTGAATTCTTTATTTGGTGTCTTGGTAGAAAGTGCTAAAATTCATTTTGCTTATTTAAAAATGAACTAATTGCTTTATAAAAACTCACTCACTTTATAAAAAAAACTCTTGAATCTTAACTATGCTTAATAAAACACCTATCCCATTCCTATGGCAAACAATCATAAGTGAAACTGTTAGTATAGTGGGGAAAAAACTAACCCATTAGTTTTCATGAAAATAAAATATATTGGCTAGAAATTAAATTACACTTTAACATTATTAAAATGATTATGTTCAGCTATGTCTGGTAGAAAAAGAACGTTGGATACAATGTGAAGTAAAACACATTTGCTTCCTGTAGACACTCTGTTAGGTCCCTGAGGAAAACAGATGCAGCAATACAGCACTAAACAAATGCCTTAGCTTTATCACAATCTGAACTTTGTCCTCAAACTTCATTGAAGTTGCCTGAAATGGTGACTATATGTAAGTCAGAGACTAATTTGGCTCTCCAATCTCTGAGTGAAACTAGAATCAGGTTGAGTGGCTTCCTTGACACATTTGTTATGGGTCATCACCCCAATTTGGCTGTCAAAATCTTAAAATTTTATAGGAAAGGGATAAGAATAAAGATGATGTTTCAAGGGAAGAAAAGAAAAATAGATATACACCTAGGGCGTAGGACAAACTTAATAGCTCTAAAAAAAGTGTACAGAGAGAAAACCTATTTATTTTTTAAGATTATCAGATGAATATATACTATGTTTATTCTGTTTGATGTAAAATATCCCTTGGATATAGGTAGGCTACTCTAGAATCAGATATCAGGTCACTCCTTTCCATTCAATTATTACCAAATTGTTCTTTGGTGTGAACACCTTATTCTCTATTAAGGGATATAATAATAATCTATGTTTATTCTGAGCAAATGGTTAAAAATATTGCTCAGAATATATTCTTTATGGGGACAAAGGCAATACTTGTCTCTTTACATGAATTATCTCTGCTTTTCTAAAACACACAATATGTTACATTTAGGTTTAGAATCCATTCTAAATTAATTTTTGTATATGGTGAGAGGTAAAGGTCTATGTTTTATGAATGTTTTTCAGATAGGACCAGAGCAACCTTTAATCTATGGCTAATTTTGACCCACTGTTGAGTAACTTCTAAGTACAGAATCCCATGCCCTATGATTTAACAGACTTTGTTCACTATGGGAAAAACAACAACAAGAACAACTATTCATGACCCTTTGATTACTCCCTTCACTGTTCCTTATGCTCTCATTTCTCCAAGCCTTGTGTAGTATCTTCTTTCATGATGCTGTTTTTTACTCAATTGTAGATGCAAGGTTGACCTTGCAAAAATCTACAGAACTCTCTGTCCTTGCAATTCTCACTTCTTTGGTACTCTGTCTTGCACACTCTGGCTGCCCTGGACTCCCAGAAATCCCAACACTATCTACTCCACTAAGGACAACACAATTCTACCTTGGTTTCACCTTCTTGCTCTGTGCCATGAGTATTCTCTATGGGCAGTATTTTGGGAGCTATTACTGGGCTTAGTTTGTTTTGTTCTCTCAGAAATCAACGTACTGTATTGACTTTTATCCAATGCCTGAAAACTCTAGTTTCATATATTTTGTATTTTTTTTTAGCTATTCAAGGAGGGAGTGTAATTCTAGTACATATTGCTGAATCTTGCCCAAATCTCAAGTTCTGTCTTGTTTTTATCTCTTTGTTTTCCTCTTTAAATTTTAATTTGGATAATTTCAATTTATCTTTAAGTTCTATGCAGTGTCTAATATTGTGATGAAATTTTCAAAGTAAATTCTCATTTCTAATTTGTCTTTTTATTTGTAGCATTTCTTTTATACTTTTTCTTTTTAGGTTTAAATTTCTGTTAAATATACCATTTTTTTTTCCAGGCATGTTTTCTACCTTTCTACTAGATCTTTTAAGATGTCACATATAGTATTTTAATTTCAGATTGATAGTTTGAATATTTTTGCCATTGTAGACTGTTTCTGTTAGCTGTTTATTCCTTGGGTTGCTCTTTTTCCTCCTCTTCCTTCCTTTCTGTTACTTCTTATAATGTTGCATTCTGAGTATGGAAAAACCTGAAACAAAACAAAACAAAACCATAGAGAGTGAGGCCAAGAAATTAGTTTGTCTCTTGTTTTTATTCATGCACATAATGATGGACATTACATCAATAGGGCCCATAGGTATACTGGTACAGTATTTTATTATTAGCATAGTTACTTATATTGGAATGTACAATTTTAAACTCTTGCTGGTGGCAGGGAGGTACTTCTACTACCTTGTTCTTAAACGATGTGCCAGGGAGTTTGAAGACTTTTTTTTTTTTTTTTTCCCTAGGGCTTTTGCTCTGAAAGGGATTATCCTTCCAGAAAGAGATTATTTCTTTATGCTCTTGCTCTTCTCTAGCAGAAGACTGCTTTGGCTTGTTACTTGGTACTAGACTCCTGGTAGAAGCGGGGAGATTTCTTAGTTTTATAAGTTAATTAATATGGAATCTAAATGAATATTAATCTAGATTCAATAGATGGTTATACAAGGTCTAACGTGTTCTTTCTACTACTTTGAAGGTCTAGATTTAAAAAAATATGTTTAGGAAAATATCATGCCTAGCCTCTGTAAAGGATAATATCTTCATAAACTATAAGAGATTCTAATTCAGGCATATACAATAGTCATTTGTTACAAATAGTCTTGAAAAACTGTAAATACAGGTTTGTAAAGAATATTGCAAATGTCTTAATTTATAGTATCAATTTATGTCTACTAAACTTTTGGATTCTTGAATGATCAATGCCCTCTCTTTTCTATATACCCCATAATAGTTGATTACAACAGATTCAAAAGTGTTTTTGAAGACTCACTAATAGAATAAAATTATATTTGTTAATTTATAAAACATAATTTAATTTAGATTATTTTAAGCAGAATTGCTGCAACTAAATGAGAGACTGTACTTTAAAAAACAAAAGAACATTATGGGAAATGGAAGAATTATCAAAACACAGAAACAAATAACATGAACTTGTTTCCTAAAAATAGAAAAATTATATTATTTGAACAAACTTTTTATAATCATTTACTGTGTGCAAGAGAGTTCAGTAGGCATTTAAAGGTTATAAAGATAAATAAGTCACACTTTGTTCTTAAAGTGATGACTAGCTTATTTTTATTTTAACATCTTGAATTATTAGATCTATTTGCAACATTTGGTTGAAGATTTAAAACTAATTATTCTGTTTTTTATTTTTTCTCCAAGAGACAAATTATATGTTTAGAAACACGCAGCTCTGTTTTTTTGTAACTAAATATACTTTTGTTTTGTTATCAACTAAAGAGAAGAAAATTATTTGATCCATTATTAAGTTGACATTATGTTCTTCAAGAGAAAAAACATCTTTTATATTTAGTAAGTCATTTTATATCCCAATTGCCATTTCTATGGATTGCTTTTGTCTATTTCTCTGTTATCATAAAAAAAATTACATAATCACAGAGAACCCATGTTACTCTCAGACTGAAATATATTTTAAATGCTTTTTTTAAACATTTGGTTCCATTGAAATCATATGAGTATGTAAGAACAAAATGTTTTAAAGATACTTCAAATATTGATTAATGATGATATTTGTGATAGGTTATTTACCTTTGATCAAATAACAAAATTGTGAAAATTGCAAAGTATTGCTCATAAATTTAATGTTTATGTTATGTTATTAAATAACTACTGCATGATATCCTAACCACAAAATTTGAGAAAATCAAAAATTTTCTCAAGAAGAAACTGGATATATTTTATGCTTCATTGAAACCACTTTGAAATTGCTCTAAAATGGATAGTAGCTGATTGAAATGTAAGCCCTCCTCTTCCACCAAAGATTTTCAGCTTTTGGTAATAGAATTACAGTATAAATGCCATGGTGCATTTAGTTTCTTCAATCTAACATCTATCTGAAAATAGTTCTGAAGAAAAATTTCAAATGAGAAGATTGTTATTGTGTTTTCTTTTATATTATTAGAGCAGAAGTGAACAGGTTTTCTTCTGTAAATAAGATATAATTTTAGATTTTACTAAAGAAATGTGCATTTTATTCTTACAATTGCAGTAATTTAAATATCAACATATATATATATATATATATATATATATATATATATATATATATATATATATATATATATATATATATATATATATATATATATATATATATATATATATATGTATATATATATATATACATACTTGTGTGTGTGTATGAATAAGAATGAAGAGAGAATAAAACCAATTAGAAAGAAGAGTAAGTGGGATATTGTGTGATAGGAAAAGACCAATAACTTTTATCTAAAATTAAAGCATATAATTTTTTTTAAAAAAACTTCTACCATTAATGTTTTATATTTTTCTTAAAATTACAAGAATTATTTAAACATTAAGATTCATTACAAATTAAACATCTATCCTAAATTCACCTTTTCTTTCAATTTCACAATATTTTTCCCATAAGTTTACATAAAATTAAAGTTAATATTTTATTCAATAATTATATAGGGTCAATTTATTAAAATGAAAACAAAATAGTAATATAGAGATATTAAATATGGAATTTGCTAACTATTAATAAGCTCTCCATGGTATGTGACTAATTTTTATTTTGTTGCTCTTTTTTGTTCCATACTGCGTTATTTTAAAATGGTGAACATATCAATTTTACAAAAAGACTCCAAGGAGTTCTATTTTTTAAGTTTAATTTATTAAGAGTTAAGAGTAGATTGCAGCAGTACTGAATAAAAAAGTAATACGAAAAAATTTCCAATTAAGTCAAGGATAGAAAGCATATTTGTTAAAATAAGTAAAAGTGAAAAATTTGGACAAGCGATATTTTGGAGCATATGTCAGAAAAGGAACACTGGGAAATATTGAAAAGAAGATTATATAATTTTGTCTCACTATGAAAGCATATTTTTTACATAAATACAAAACTCATTACATGTCTAATTACTTCCTTTATACCAGCCATATGCTAGGTCCAAAAGATACAAAAAGACCAAGATATAAAATTAATCCAAAGCAATTCTAGTTTAATAGGGCAGATTTCTCCTTATACATAAGAGGAAGTAATTTATGGCAGACCAATGTTCCCATGAAGGACAACTAGGAAAGCCAGACTCACAACAATAAGAACGATTTAAAAGTCTGTTTGAAGTCATCAGAGGGCTGCTGAATTAACAAGAAAAGAAGGCATCTAGATTCTGTAGAGGATAAAGCTACAGGTAGAGCTCACATTCTGCTGCTCACATTCCCTCCCTCCTCCCCCCACCCCCCGGGATATTTGTTACTTTGAGGCATAAGGTAAAAATGTTAAAAAAAATTCTTTGTGTTATTTAGGCAAAGGAGCACTGCAGGACAGAGAAGCCATGGGAGCTATCATAATTCTTGTGGGAAGGAAGAAATAAAATTAGAAAATTAAGGGTCCAAGATTCCAGTGAGGGGGTTGGGGCACAGAACTTTAAAAAAATTTTTGACAACTGATAATCAACTTATAACACACAACCAGTTCTCCCTTCAACATGCGTGAATTGTTAAGCTGCCAAAAGCATGAGTCTAAAAAGATGAGCTTAAACTGCACTTGAAAAGCAGATAGAGATTTTCGACACTTAAAGTTTTGTTGAGGCAAAAAGTTTGAGAGTCCAGGGGAAGATATTTCAGTTGAAAGTCCTGGAGTGCTATATCAGAGGAGCTGGGTAGCTCAAGGTTCACAGAACATTATCAAAATTTTAATTCATCATTTACTCAGAAGACCAGTTAGATTAAAGTTACCAGTCATCATTCCATCTGCCTAGCATAGCAAAAAGTGAAGCTTCCCTAAAGGAAAAGAACTTCAACTGGAGTCACTATAATTTTTTTTTTATAGACAGTGTTTGTCATTCAATTAAAAAAATTGTTAGGAATGCTAAATTATAGGACCATATGCAATGGCCTTGGGAAATTGGAAGAGTATTGATTGGTTTTGCTGATTTCTGTGTGTAAATATTCACAACATGAGTGATTTCACGCTATCAACATTAAGTTATTGAATGTGGAGTTAGAAAGACATGCTCACTGTTTGCTCTCCCAAGTGAATATGAGCCCGTTCTGAAACATCACTGCGTGGGACACAGGAAGAGAGAGCCAGACCACAGAAACAGACCCAAGGGTATCTAGATGTTGGAGCCTCCTGAAGAAATTGAAAATAAGAATGGTTAACTGTTCAAGAAAATAGGAGGAAAATGGTTAAAATGAATAACATCAAAAGCATATTCAAATAAAAAAAATCAATGAATATTCTAAATCTGAAAAACACAATGAAATGAAAAATATATGAATTTAACAGAAAATCCAGGTTAAGAGTAGAAAATTGTAAATCATGTTAATAGAAAATATTCAAAATGGAACACAGAGGATGAAAAAGAGAAAATACAGAAAAAAAATACAAATGAAAGGTTTAACCTCTGTGTATTGAAGCCCATAAAATGTGAAGTCTCGTGAAAGTGTGGCACTGGCAATATCTAAAAAGCTAATGGCTATATTTTAAAATAAAAATAATAATAATAATAACATAGTGTCAAGGAGCATTGTGACTTCCAGCAAGGTAAATACATATAAAGAACAGCACAATAGCTTATTATAGTAACTGTGAAGAAAAACAAAAAATTTAAAAAGTAGCAAGGAGAGTGAGAGAAAAATTTACCTTCAAATAAATAACAAAAGCAGTAACAAATGATTTCTTAGCTAAAACTATGGAAGCCAGTTATTAAGTATTCTTTGCTAATATATATTTTAAAGTTTTTGTTTCTATCTTCATCCATTCCCTTGTTCCTCTCTGTCATCTAAATCTTAGTGAAATATCGTATTTCTGTTAGGTTCTCACTCTGGATTATTGTCTTGGTTGTCCCCACAAGCAATTCAATCTCATTACCTTTAGTCCTAAACTAAATTACTCATTCTCTCAATTTTCTCATATTCTAGAAATTCAGCACAGCAATGGGCTGGTAGTGTCGCTTATGAATCTGAATAAATTTCTGGTGTCTATAAAGCCTAGCTTTTTAGCTACTAGGTGAGTTTCTTATGCTTCATTTTCCCTCATTGTCTGTGTTAATCATATCCCATCCTTTTTTTGTTACAGCACTGTTAACAATGTGTAGAACTAAAGGATACATAACTATACCACTGGAATGTAAGCCCGTAAACTCAAGGTTTATTGCTGTTTTGGTTAACATTATATCCCTAGACTTAGCACAGTGCCTGTTACATTATTGGTTCTTAGTTAACATTTAAGGAAAGGTTTAATAAATACTCCTTTGCTACTACATGTATTCTTACAATAAACTCTGGTCACCTAAATTAATCTGGATCAGTGGCTTCCATGCAATGGGAAAAACCTAATCATATTAGATACCTTCAGTTCTCTCCAAATATCATTCCATCTTTCACTCTCAAGCATTTGTTCCTACTATTTCCTTTCCTTGAAATATTTTTCATATCTGTTTTCATTTGCCCCGGACTGGTTCATTCTCTAAACATAGTTTAAGTTGTATCTTTTCCTTGAGGCGTGCTTCAGCTCTGCAAGTCTAAGATAGTGGCTCTCTTTTCAATCTTACAGTTTCGTGATGACACGTATCAGCCCATCACTCTTCTAGCACAAACCATTGCCTATAGGATGTAAATATGTTATGATAGAAACCACTTTAATTATGTGTGGGTATATAATTTGTAGCCAATAATTTTTTTTTTTTTTTTTTTGAGTAAAGAGGGTAAATGGAAATACCTGGCTTTTATCCAAGAAGTCTTGTTTAATTGTTTTTTTTTTTTTTCATGGAAAAACAAATGCCAAGTGTTTCCAGAGACCAAATTTCTCCATAAATGTTATCTTTTAAAATTCATGTTACTACTTCGATCATTAATTTAATAGATTAATTAGTTCACTTATTCAACATCATATTATTAAGCAATTGAATATTTGTTAAACATCAAGCTCTAGAGCTTAAATGACATCAGCATAGGTCCTGAAGAAAAAAAAGTTGGAGGAAAAAGATGTCTTCTAATCATATAAGATGTGCTGACCTAAAAATAAGTATAATGGTATAGTAGCAGAAGAATGCATCAGCTAGAGGGCTAACACTGATGAGAGAATATTCATTTTCATTGGGAAGAAGAGTTAAAGAGAGACTTTTGGGGAGAAGCAATGGTAAGTTTGAGAGTCAAGAATCATTTGTTTTCCAAATAAAGAAGAGAAAGAAATTATATGAATAGGGATTATACCTAAAGTAATGGGAAGAAAAAATACCAAATCAAGAAAATTATGACTATCTCAGTATTATTTGAGTATATCATGTAATAGGGACAAAATTACTGAGTGAATATGCAGCTAAGGTTAGCAGAGGGTACTCTTTGGGTCATGTGTTATGTCATGCTAAGAGTTTTGACTTTTCTGTGCAGGTAAGAGGAAGCCTTTTCTAGGTTTTAAGTAAGTTAGTGATATAATCATTGATGCAGAAAGAGCACTCTGAACAATTTATATACTTTGGAGAGCAAAGACTAAATGGAAAGACCAATTTAGAACACTTCTAAGGATAATAGAGAAATGAACTAGTACAGTGAGTGTGAAAAGTGATTTGGATCTGAGGGGACAAATGGATAACAGAATTAAGCAAGACATAGTTGCCTGTTATATATGGGCATAAGCGCGGATAACTGATTTCTAACTTAGCTAACATCATAGTGACACCATTAAAAGCTATAGGGATATCAAGAGGAAGTGAAATATGAGAATCTTATTTTTATGTAAAGAAACCATCTGTTAGTATTAATGAGTGAACAACTATTACAATTTTATAATATTGCTTAAGTTTGCTTGTTGCAGGTAGTTAGGCTCCTGTGTGTGTTTTAACCTTAAAGAGACAATAAACATGAAAGTGATTCATTGTTATATTCTAACAATGCTAACACTATTATTCTTGGGATGCAAGTATAGACATATAGCTTGGCAAAGGTATCCTCATGAAATGAGTAAGCAAGGTAAAGAAGCCAAAATTCACACAGGTGTGGTTGTAGCTAGGTATCCGTTTCTGTCTTTCCATTTTGAATTATTTTGTGTGAAATTCACTGAAGGGACTATTTCACATAGTAGTATTTACTATGTAGTATTATTGACATAGTAGTATTTACTATAAAATAGCTCCAGAGAAAGAGGAGGAAATAGTACAATTCTGACAGTTTGTTAGCAATTATGACAGTTTGTTTCTCCTAAGGGGTAATAAAATGGCTGTTTGAATCTAAAGATGAGATCCTTTATCTTTCTTCCTTTCTTCTTCCCTTCCCTCTCTTCCCTTCATTCTTTTCTTTCTTTATGAGATCCTTTATCTTTCTTCCTTTCTTCTTCCCTCCCCTCTCTTCCCTTCATACCTTTCCTTCTTTCTTTTCTCTCTCCTTCCCTTCCTCCCACCCACCCTTCTTTCCACACTAAGTTCCTTCCTCCCCTCCCCCACCCTCTCCTTCTTTCTTTCTCAAAGATTTTATATGATTTTATCTTATTGTTCTTTCATGTAAAAGTTAATAAGTAAACTGATAGCTACAAATAAAATTGGGAAGCCAATCAAGTTAATATTGTTAGGGAACTTTGAAGAGTAATAATACCAAACATTGTTAAAGAATTTAATAAAATTCATAAACCCTTATTCTTTAAGCACTGATACAAATTTTCCCTTGCATGTAGGTTGCTAAGCAACAGCCTGACAATGTTTTTGTTGACCATAAATACAATTCTGTATGGTCCCAAAAGCATAGACTTTTTTCTAATCCTTTTTGAGCTATCATATTTTATTATCAAGCCATACACTTAAAATGACAATGTTCCATATAAGTGAAAATGCTATGCATAATATGCAAACACTTCACATGTACTTTATACTTTTTTCTAGTCAAAAACTATTATGGCAGCACAATTATAGTTAAAAGTAAAAATATGGAATATGTAATTAATTTGGATAGTGCTAGTAAAAAATTATTTTTAATATATGTGGAAAACAATCAGAAATATATATTAAAACAACTCTCACACCATGGAATAACATAGAAATCATACTAGTCTTTAATTTGTTCACAAATTAGAAGATACCATATACTGCTAGTACTCATGTTGAAATGTTTTATGTTTCCTGTTTTATTGTGTTTAATACATTCCTTGATATATAGCTCATAATACCAATAATGTGAATTACATGAGGTGGAGACTAGAACCATAAGAGAAAGATGCACACATTCTTCCAGAGGAAATGAAAAAGGGGAATGAAAGTTGTTTATTACATAAGATGTAGGCTCACCAGATCAAAAGTTCAGGATTATACATTACAGTAGTGGGATCTGGGGAGATTATATAAAAGATAAATTCACAGTTCTGTAGATGAACTGTACTTGGTGCTCTTGTACTTTCTCAGGAATAAGAAAAGTGGTCCACATGTTTTCTTTCCTATAATTTGATACCTTGATAAATAGGACTCTAGCCTATGGGAAAATAAGAAATAAATAAATAAATTCATCCTTATTTCACCCACCCTTTCTGAAGTTCAAGTAATGAAGTTTGGCTTAGGGATTTAGGCTTATTTGTTTCTTAATCAAAGGCAGTCATTTCTTCTCATTCCAAATTTTAAATATGTCATTATTATGACACGTTTCTTAAAACAATGGGTCCCAAGGTTATGTTGAATCACAGTTTCAAGTTTATTTAAGCATTACAGTAAGGAACATTTCTGATTTTTCTGTTGCCTTGGAATATGTTTTATGAGTAGAATAAAAAATACAGGTGGTCTATCACTTGTTTAGGGAAATAATACTGGGTAAAAATAAGTTACACACACAACTAAAAATAGTTCCATGTCTATACTACTTAACTGAAGTGGAATATCTAGTATATAGATTGCAAGAGATAATAGTAATAAAAATTCATAACAAAGTATAACCTTCCAGCTTTATTATATATTAATATTTTTGTTTTAAAAATATATTTGTTTTATTAGAAGTTTGTCTTTTGTTTTTATACAAATTGTGGATTATATGATGTAATGCCAAGCCTCTCTGTCTCTACCTATATATTCTTTGATACTCCATCAATGACAGCAAGGAGCTGAAATTCCAAGGTGAGACCGCTTGGCTGTGAATTTGCAATTTCCAGTCTGTGTGTCCTTTCTCTACTTATCTGTGCCTCCTTTATCTCATCCGGATAATAAGTATAATTACATATTTTATAATATTATTGTGATAATTACAGGACACAATAACCTGTGCAAAAAGACATAGGACCATAACACTTGTATAACAGATATTAGCTATTACTTTTATTATTATCCATAATAGCTGATTGTTAATTATGTTTACTTATTTGAGATCCAAACTTTGTAAAAGTAAAAGAAGCTGTGTCAATAGGGATGAATGCACAGTATTGGAACAAAACCTTAAACAAAAGAGACAGTTGGTTATTTCACCTAACAAAGAATCTGGATTTAAGTATTTTCAGTTTTGATGCAATAACTCTGGTTAATAATAAGACTCTAACTATCCTTTCTAGCAAATTGTGTTAGCTTTTTGTCTTTAGGTTTGTTACCTCCTGCCCTAAAGTTACCTGCCAAAACTCTGTAACATCTTTAAATAAATACATTTAAAACATGCAAAGAAAAAGAAAAAGTATTATTTCTTCTCTCTCTCTTAAATTGAAAATGAGATTTCTCAAAATTTTACATTAGACTTAGGTTTCATGGATCGGAATTAGGTTACAGACTCACTCCTAACCAATAACTAGTAGAGGATATGGAATTATCATATTTCATATTTTGGGTTTAATAAATTGAGGAAGACAATTTGTTAGCCAACAGATAGTATCTGACATCAGTAATGTATAATTGCTTGCTCTGATTTAATTGGCACTTGTTGGGCAGGGAATGGGTAGAAGAACAATTAGCATCATTTTTGCAATGAGCAGATTCTATATGAGATTTGAATGTTAATTATTTGGTCGATGTAATATCAACAATATTTCTGTGTAACTTATTTGTAGATTATCAAAATTGAATACTTTTATGTATAATTAATTATAATTCATATTAATTGTAATCAATGTGGAAATATAATTTCTAATAGCTAATTGTCATTTGAAGTGAAGAGCTAGAGATTTTATAATAAAATAGCGACTTAAAAGTCCAGAAAAAGTGTTGAAGGTATACATTTAACATGGAGAAAAAGATTAATCATTTAGAGTCAAATATGCAAATTTCTAAGAAAACAACGTTTATGATGTTAATTTTATGTATGTTACTAGATCAAAGCTTTTAGAACTTTTGCTGATGGGTTAAATTTATTACTAGTAGTAATAGTATGCCCAAGCCCTGACATAAATGCATATGACAATGTTTAAAACATCCAAAGATGTTGAATAGATTAAATATATTAACATGTAATACTGTAGAGAAGCATAGATGGGCATGCCTAAATGCAGCTATTCCATTTGCTTAGATAAATAGAATTCTTAATGCAGTAGAACCACAGATGATTGCAAGAGAAAATTTTACATTTCTGCTTAGATATTAAAAAGTTTGCATGAAATGAAGTTTATTTCCTGATTCATATCAATTTGTAAAGGTAAGCAATTCAGTTTGCTGCACAAAATATATCCTTATGAAGCATAACAAAATCTAATTTACCAGTAACATCAATTTAAATTAAAATTAAAGACTAATATTTATATAATCCTTTACTTGTACCATACTGAGGAAAAAGGAAGATACCTGTAGTGAACACTTATTCTAATTTTTTCATTTTTATTTAACAGATATTATCTTCTACAGGAAACAAAAAGTATATACAAAGGTCACCTTACTTACTCCTTGTGATCAGTAAACTTACTAAAGTTATATATAGAAATAAAAGACTGTTCACATATTCAGAGTCATAGAGAATGGAACTGTATGATAATATTTTAAATCCAGTCTGAAATATATAAAATCATTCCAAGTCCAACAGAATTCTACTAAACAACTGTTGAAATTTGTTAAAAGCACCACCTTTCTGATGATTATACAAAATTTGGCATATAGTGGAAATAGACAAGATCTTTCAAAAATTTAGATTGAAATACAAATGGCCAAAAATAGTTAAGAAAATATTGCAGAGGAATAAAGAGGGAATTACACTTTCAGTTATAAAATGTTATTATAAAGTTATAGCATTTAATAGTGTTGAGCAAGGGAATTATTGAACTCATGTATAATTGTAAAAAGATAACTCTGGCTCCTCGTTAAGAATGAAGTATATGAGGGCTAGGACATATTCTAGGAGACCAGACAGCAGGTTCTGGGATAATCTAAGAAGAAAATAGTGTTTTCTTGCATGGTAATATCAGTGGAGTTGCTAAAAAATGGTAATATTGTGATTGTACTTTGAAGTTACAAGCAATAAAATTTGCAGATATAGTGAATGTAAAATATAATAAAAATGAGAAATAAAGGATAGGTCTAAGTATTTTAGCCCGAGCAATAGTAAACATGGGAGAAAGAGCATTTGGGATTGGGGAATGAGAACAGTGTCGTCTAATAGTGGAGATACTGCACATCAACTGTACATAACCTCTCACCATTCTCTTCCCCTCTACCTACAAGCTTGGGGACCTCTCATTTTTTACCATGTCTTTAGTTTTGCCTTTTCTGGAATATTACATAATTGGAATCATATAATATTTAGTCTTTTCACATATGTTTTTTTCACTACACAATATACATTTAATATTTATGCATGTAGTTTTGTAGAGTGATAGCTCATTTTTTTATTGCCAAATAACATTCTATTGTATGGATATACCACAGTTTATCCATTTACTTACTGAAGGGCATGTGGTTGCTTCCTGTTTTTGGCAATTATGAATTAAGTTGCTATAAACATTCTTGTGCATGTTTTTGTGAACATTAAGTTTTCCAAAATAATTGGGTAAATACTTGAGTACAGTTGCTAGACCACATGGCAGTACTATGTTTACCTTTGCAAGAAGCTACCAAACTATGTTCCAAAGTGTCTGCATCTTTTTGCACTTCAGCTAGAAGTAATATTTCCTGTTGTTCTGTGTCCTTGCTAACAATTGGTATTATCATTTTTTTTTGTTTTTTTTTTAATGGATTTTTGACTTTGTAATAAGTTTGTAGTTATGTAGTGGTATCTCAGTGTTCTTTTAATTTGAAGTTTCCTAATGAAAAATGTTGACTGGTATTTAATACATTTATTTGACATCTGTAAATTTTCTGTGGTGAAGTATCTGTTCTAATATTTGCACATATTTAAAATGGGTTGTTTATTTATCGTTGAGTTTTAAGAATTCTTAGTCCATTTTGGAGACAAATCCTTTATCAAATATATGTTTTGAAAATATTTTCTCCCAGCCTGTGGCTTGTAATTTTTATTTTATTAATAGTGTCTTTCACAGAGAAGTTGAAATGTGGGAGTCCAAACCTTCTTTCATTTGGTCCATTCTCTGTCCCTTTCTGGCAGTGTTTCTGCTGGTATAACAGTCCAAGAAAACTTGTAATTCTCCCATGTAATTTAGGAGGGCCTCGCCCATTAGAAAAGAGATCTCTACAGATTTTTCCTGGACAGACCCATGTCGAAACCGGCTTCTGCTGAGAAGGTTAATTAGATTCATGCATTGCATACCTAATCTTTCAGTAAAAGATGTTCCAGCCCCACCCTTGGCCCTTTCTTTATAGCATGTTTTTCCAAGGGTGTATTATCTAATTTTAGCTTCCTTTGCAATCTAGATAGACAGAGAATTTCCCAATTATCAAATGTTTGTTAGTTTTTGCTTAGAAATCCTTTCTTCAATTTATCTCTTTCCTCTCACATTTTACTATAAGCAGCAAGGAAAAAGCAGGCTGTAATCTCACCATTTTGTTTGAAAATCTCCTCAGCTAATTTTACTCATTACAAATTCTGCTTTCCATTCAACAATAGAATAAATTCAACCTAGTTTAATGATGCTTTAAAACAAGAACTGCCATTCCCCCAGTCTCTAATAACATGTTCTTTATTTCCTTCTGAATGCTCATCAGTTATCTTTACATCCATATTTCTACCAATCATTTCTTTAGGACAATCTAGGCTTTTTCTATCATGCACATCTAAATTCTTTCAGCCTCTATTTATTATCCATTTACAAAACCACTTCCAGATTTATAGGTGTTTGTTACAGCAGCACTCTACTTTCCAGTATCAGAATGTGTATTAGTTTCCCAGGGCAGACATAAAAAAAAAAAAAAAAAAAATTACCACAAACTTGGTTTAACAGAACAAAAATTTATTCTCTAAATTTTTTGGAGGCTACAAGTCCAAAATCAAGATATCAGTAGGGCTGATTCCTTCTGGAAGCTCTGAGGAACAATCTGTCTCCCTCTTAGATTCTGGTGGCTACCAGGAAGTCTTGATTTTCCTTGGCATATAGGTACATCACTTTAGTCTCTGTCTTCTTTTATTTATAAAAAGAACATAAGTCATTCAATGTAGTGCCCACACTTAATTCATGATGCTCTCATCTCAGCATTCTTAATTACATCAGCAAAGGTCTTATTTTCAAATAAAGTCTGTTCACATGTACTGAGAGTTAGGATTTGAACATACCATTTGGAAGACACTATTTAATTCACTACACTCACCAATATAATTTTCTTTCTTAACTGAAGAACTTTTTTTTTTTAACATTTCTTGCAAGGCATGTCTGATGGCAATTTTGAGGCCCTATGAATATACCTATTCAAGTCTATATTGTACAGTTTTAATTTTCTAAAACTAATCAGATGTATCAGAAAAATAGCACCAAAATCATATCTAAAATTGAACTAAATATGCCAAATATTATAATTTGAAATATTATACTAAGAGAGTATTTGGAGAATTATAGTTGACTGTAACTTGTACAATATTGAGTTTTCTTTAAAAGAGCAAACTCTTGAAGCATAAAATTACAATTAGGTTACAGCTTATATCATTTTCAGTTCCATACCTACATTGCATTTATATAATCCCTCATACCATAAAAATAAATATTCTTACACTTCTTACATGAATAAAAAAATTAACTTATGAAAATTTCAAGAGAAATATATAAAAATGATGATGATGATAATTTGCTTTCTGATATGATGTCAGGAACATAACATTTAAAATACAAAGCCAAATTAAAAATTTTAAGCTTCCCTCAATAACCTGCTATACTGAAAAAAGATATCTCTTCATTTCAAATTATAGTATCAGGTAAGGAAATAAAAGAACTAAGATATATTAGATCCCTCAAATTTATGTCATAGACTTTATATACTTCTATCATTAAACTTCCACTTTAAAAATTTTAATATCGAAAGTACTAAAAGGCAAATTATATTTATAGAAAGATGAATTCTTTGAACTCTCCTTTTCATCATGGCCTAAAGGTAATTTTCTGAACTAACCCAAGAGAGAGAATTTTCTTTTTTTCAAAATGTTCTTGGGAAGAACATTTTGATTATCATGTTTGATTTTCTTAACATGAATAAAAGAGTTCTCCTTTATCTATATTGATTTAAATCAAGGAAGTTCTTTTTTTCTCTGAGGATAGTTTTGCATCCAATACAAAATTCATGGTTTATAACTGTATCAGAACACTGTCATCACACAAATGCTGCATAAAATTCACCCCCAAACTCAGAGACATACGTCAATAAGCATCTGTTCCTATTTTCATGGTTCTGAATACAGCTCCAGTTGGCACATTTAGGCTGGAGTCAATTGTAAAGCTCTTCCTCAAGCTGCAGGTTTTTAGACCTTGGCTTCTTACTACAAAGTTAGCTAAGCTCTACTTCATGCATGTTAATCTTAGCTGAAGGACAACTAGTAAAACAAGAAATAGAGCTCATTCACGTAACCATATTTCAATAGCTTACTTTATTATTAGTGTTAATATCCAATTGGCCAAAGCAAGTCACATGGCATGAGACATTGATGCAGGGAGGGGTTAAGAGTGGCAAATAATAACTGAGTCTACCATAGTTCACTCTTTGGTCACAGTTTTTTATGATCTATCCACACATAAAATTTACTCACTTTGCCCCAGAGTTACTAACTGTTGCTCAGGATCTTATGATCTAGATCATAAGGTGTGATATCAGTTATTTTTATATGGAGTTTTATTAATTATCAAGACAGGTTATTCTCCCATATTCCCAATGAATGAATAGGGACAGAATAAGTTTAATAAACACTCTCATTTGAAAAGAGAAATGAGAGACATATTGGAGCCACAAATCCCTAAGAATTCTGAAATCCTGTCAGGCAAAAATTGTCATGTAATTCCAATCTTGGGGTAGAAAATTTTCTTGACCAGAAGCTGGTTCCACTTCTTGAAAGAGGCCCTGCTCTATGAATCTTCCCATTTGCCTCTTTGGCATTTTCTATTTAGTCTCTGCCTGGAGTAAGTGGAGGGGTTTTCTTTTTTCTTTTTTTTTTTTAAATTAATTATTTTTTTCATTTTGAGCAGACTGGTAACCATCTTGCAGATGTAGATCTCTCAAAAAAAATTTAATATATATTCAATTTCAACTACAGGTGTCAAGAGCCTCGCCCACAAGTCTTTAAAGGAATAATTATGTTTTGTGGGATGTTCTGTTTTACTTTATTAGGAGTCTATTTACTCAGGTATAAAGATCTAATAACTGCCACCATACTCATTTCAGAAGTCTTAACTAATGGTGAGGCCGCCATTGGTGTTTTTAATTCTATTTTCAGGAAATATTTTAAAGATCATATAGTTTTTTGAGCTCCATTTCAAGGCTGTATCCTAACTTTTGAATTGTCGATGGCTGGAGAGATCAATGATAAAAGCAAAGTTTTATTTTCAAATTTTCAAAATGTCCCAGTATTTCTAGGTTTTCCACAATCCTTCTTAATTCTATTTGTAAACTGGCCTTTTTTTTCCCAGCCCCATTCCCAAGACTCTGTAATTATTTTCATAACTCCAACTCTCCAGTCCCAAAGCTTGTATCACATACTTTGGATTTTTGTTATGTCAGCACTCCACTTCTAGGTGCTAATATCTTGATCTGTCAGCTATTAACTCAGTAATGCTTAATAACAATCCAGAACCTTGATTACGTAGAATAACAATAAGAATGTATTCCCATATTCATGGGTCTCCAATTCTGTTGGAGGTAGGGAGCACATAAATATATGGAGAGAGAAAAATTTCTATTTTTTTTCTAACTTGTGGATGAGAAGATGACTAGTATTATATTTCTGTGAAAATTAGAAGATATAAACAGATAGGAAACTTCCATGACTATACCCATAATAGCTCTGTCATTTGTCCCTGAATAATAATGCACAAGCCTGAGGTCGCATCAGTTTCACTTCATCTGTACTCTGTTTTCCTGTCACAGACACAAGTCCTCTATTGAAAAGTTAGAAAAGAGAAGTAGTTACAGACAATAAAAACTTTCTATGACTCTGCCTTCAAAAGAAAGTGAAGAATTCTTTGTAGGCAAGTGGTAGAAAATAAAGAATAATTAAACAAAGGTAAGAATACTATTATCAAAAATGTGAAGGGAAAAAAGACTGTTAGCAAAAATTAAGACCATCTATGTCTTCACTGACCTTCCTCAAAAGAGTGCCTAAGAGGGAAACTGGTTCCAAGTTAAGGTTTGTAACTGTGAGGAAATCTGTTTAAAATCTGTGCTTTGTCTATCTCCTTGCAGGCAGCGTTGACCTTGAGATTCTTCCATTTATGTATATATTTTAGGAATAAATTGAGTTAAAATTAGTGTTCAAAGGTTAAAGCATTTACATAAGTGAGAACATAATATTTCCACTGGTAAATTGGTTAAGTAATTTATATATGATGCATCACATTATAACAGGTTTGTGAGTTTGAGGTCTCACATTTTTTCTAAGTAAGTATTATTATTTCCAAGGCAGTCCATCATTTCTTAGTAAACTAAATTAAAATAGACTTATGGCAATGAAAGTAAGCAATTACCATACATTTAATGATATTATTGTGGTAAATTACATTATGGTCCCCAATTATGCCTGCCTTCATGTATCCACACTCTATACTGCATGGATTGTTTTTAGATGTGATACAGGAGGAGCTTTAAGTGTGTTTGAGGAGATGGGTCAGGGCCCTAGCATTCCTGACATTGACATGAGAAAAGCTTCTCTCAAGTAGCTAAGAAGCCTTTTAGCCTCAGCCTCAGAATAAATACATGTGCTACCTAGCTGAGCCCAACCATATATTTATGTGCCCCCTACCTCCAACATCAAGAGCTTGGCATAGCACTCACTCTGTTTAATGACCACTGCTCCTGTTTTTTCTCTTTCACTGTTATAACAAGCTGCCAGCTCTCGTAGTAACATTCTATTAAGTCTGGCAATCCAAATGGTTTTACCAGCATAGATCTTGGTTATAACTGTAGTTAGTTGATTATCAGGTCTCTGGGCAATAAACTAAGGCCTCGCTTGAACTATACAACTGAAATATCATCATCATCATCAACAATAACAGTACAATAGCAACAACAATGTAAGTAACGTGACCACAAAAGGTTGAACTGAGCCTCCTGTAGTTATGGTCCTTGACTAATTCCTAGACATGGGTCAGTTTAAAGAGCTAGAGCCTCTTCATTGAAGGTAAGGCTGATACATTACAGGGAGACCTATTTTAACATATGAAGTACATATTCTATATTTCACTCTTTATCTCCCCTAAGAGAGCTCATAGACATTAAACAGAGTAATATTGCATTGGGGAAAGTGAAATGCCTGGTCTTTTCTCAGATTATAGAACACTAGTCTTGCACTATCACAAATGTCTGTTGAATCAAATTGCCAAAAGGGGAAATAGCGCTTTATGAGGATTAGGTAGGTGATAAATGGAGTTTTGCCTCAAGTCCTCTTTATTGGAAGAGAGTGGATATTTGCTGATTCGAGGCACAGGCTGCTACTCAAGCTTAGTATAAGCAGAGATACTCTGCTGTGGGAGGAGAAACCAGGAAGATTTTAGTTGACATGAGGTGCTTGAATAACAAATCAGAAAACTGAGGAGACTCAAATGCTTGACCAGTTCTCTCCATAGGGCATTTTCTCAGTTCTGGGACTATGTGAAAGTCTGGGGAGTTATGAGAAATTTTCTAAAAGATAGACTGAAATGTCCTGGGATCTATGGTGCTTAACAAACAAAAGCCTACTGGGGGAAGCAGCTGGACTCAAGCACATGGCTGGAATCCTTTCAAGATATTTGCCAGATTTTGAGAGTGAGAATATGAAGCATGGCTGAGAAATTCTAAAGGCAGAGCTTCAAGTTTTATTTTATAAAGCCTCAGAGTTATCTCTTTCTTCCATTGGCAAATATGCCAATTTTATACATCTAATGATAATGAAAGACTTTGAATGTTTTTCAAATGTTTCCAAATAATTCTGAAGCTCTGTTTTGCACAGAACATATGCATTGCTAAAGCACTCACCTTATACCTAGCTTAGAGGCCACCAGAAAGGCAAATGAGTCACAAATAGACACACATCTCTGCTTTATGTGAAGCTAGAGCTATTTTCTTCATCAGATTCTCAACACTTGCTGTTTGCTTGGCCTGGTGTAGTCTTCTCCCTACTTTGATATACCTTAATCATTCTCATTCTTGAGACTTTAGCTTGCTTCTTGCCTCCTCAAAGAAGCTGTTATTGAGCAGATAATCAAAGGTAGATGATCCCTCTTTTCCTGCTTATATATTCTATTTATTTCCTTCTAATTGCCTAGAGCAATTTACAAGTGATATATATTTCTGGATTCTGGATCCTAGATTAGTTTTCTCTTCCTCTCTAGAAAATTATCTCCAAGAGGGTAGGGCCCATTTTTGTGTCTTTATCCTTAGCATGTTTCCACAGATCCTATAACATATCACATACACAATAGTTGCTTAATATGTCTTGATTGAATTGGATGAGATCAATCATTAAAGTATATTGTAAAATATATGTTGTGACAGCCACTGTGCTAATTCCCACTTTATTTTTGTCATATACATTTTAGATGATTCTTGAACTTGTCCAGGTTACACGATTTATTATTCTATCTAATAAAGAATGTACATATTCATAAATATAATATATTTTAGAAGTTTTAATATGATGATGTGTTAAATAATAATTCTAGGAATAAATAGACTTTTTCCTGAATACGAGTGGTTATTAAACATACTACTATTTTTGTGGTCTCATTAACTAAATACACATTTGTTATATGTCATTTAAAATGATTTTTGTTAAGATTAAAAACTTATATAAGCATTTTCTTAATTTTCAGTTTTTCATTCTAAATGGGAGAGAATAGTGCATGGGATTTCACTTGTGTTATCCATCACTAGACAGCCGTTTACTGTTAACCCTTTGATAAAACAGGTCTGCGTTAACCTTCAATAGGCTGAAATTTAACATGATTAGTTCTCATAATGCCAGATTTAAGCTTTTCCCTTATAATAAAGGTGGATCCATTCAAACAAGATTCTTGCAGAACACAAATATCTGCTACACAATGATTGTCCTTTCTTGCATTATTTATTTCAGAATATTAAAGGAAAAGTAGCATAAAAATTGAAGTCCATAAGCTTAAAACCAAATATGTAAATTTAACAAGTTTTATGAAATAGGTATGTATACAAAAATGATATTTTATTTACTATATGTATTTAATGATGCATTTTAAATATTTTAATATTTCTGTTTATATTAGAAATACTTAAATTTATGCATTAAAATATTTAACTTTACAAGATTGTAAGGTATGCAAAAAAAATAAATGCTAAATCATAATCACCAACAAACCTAAAACCCAGATAATCATTATCATGATTATGGTTATGGTTTATTAAAGAAATATGACATATTTCTTTCTTGCCATTACTACTGGCATGCCCAAGGATGACCAAGAATAAATTATACTCTTGAGATTCTCATAAGGGTTTGTTGAAGGAAAACTTCCAGGAAAACAGGGAGGTCTGTTAAAAGGCAGATTGGAAGGCTGGTCTTATGATTTTGATATAAAAAATATTGTGACTCACAGGTTGGTGATGCCTTTAACAGACAGGTAGAAACCACTTTATAATTTGCATTTTTTACTTAAAATTTAATGAAAATACCATTTCTCATTATGTAAATATGACAAAATTTGATGATTTAATTTATGTTTACATTTTTGGTATTATAAATAAAACAGAAATAAGAATATTTGACTCTAAGTCTTGCTGAAAATTTCTAATTGTTTCTAAAGGACAAAAAAAAATCAACAAAAGAAGTATATGCCAAAGAATGTGAAAATAAAAAATTTGACATGTATTAATAAAATAGAAGAGTTTTAATTTCACACTTCTCTTAGTAATTATAATGGAAAGTTTTTTTTTTAATGATGGGAAAGTTTTAAAAAAATTTTCCATCAGGTGCATTTTTTTCCTACTATAATATAATTAATATGTGAGCACTTGAATTACATTAAACTTTGTAATGTTGATTTAAGTTTATGTTAAATTAAAATCTATGCATTTTAAAAATAATAACTATGCATTAGTTATTGGATCATATTTTGTCACTCTATTATTTATGTTGCAACTTTCTATTGGGATGTAAGAACTCTAGCTCCAGAAACTGGACCTTTTGCCACTAATTTGTATTATATTGCCTTTTTGTCTATAACAAATCATAAAATAACATGCAAGAGATATTCCATACGCCAAGTAATGGACATAACTCTGTCAAACACACAATGAAGTTAGGAATAGGAATGCTAACTAGGAGAAAACATAACACCATTGCAATTAGTATTAAATGGAGAAAAGAAGATAACTTTATTTTTAGTAAAGACATAATTCACTATGATTCTTTAACAACCTATCTTCAGTAAATAATCTGTAACTATATGTATCAGATGCCTTTTAAGTCAGGAAGATATGATAGAACATAATTGTTTTTGGTATTTCACACAAAAGAAAACATACCACTCTTCACCAAAGACCTTCAAAAATGTATGTGTGCTAGAACAAACATAATGGATTCAATATGGCATGACCAGAGAAAGGGGGTCATCACTATTACAGTTCCACACTGGGTGTTAGTCACTGGTAGAAGTTAGACACCAGTTGATTTTATGGAGTTAAACAATGTTTTTATTTTGGACATATGAAGTATTCTATACCTCAAAGACAACCAAATGAAGAAGTTGAATATAGAGTTGAATATACAGAACTGTAGTTCAGAAGAGAACTCTGCATTTAGGTAAATACTTGAGACTAGAAAATAAATAAAATAATTGCTATGCTTGAGATAACCAAGGGAAAAAATATAGAGCAATGACCTCAAATGGGTGAGTCTACAGATGTGTTTTATTTGGCCAATATATCAACAGATATGATTCTATTTAATACATATATTCTCCAGTGAGGCAAATTTTCCCTTCATTCACTGTGTCTCACCATGAGTGCCTGCACTCAGTTATATTATCTGCATGTCTCCTAAAGATACTTAGTTCCCAAGACTTCCATAAGATTAGGAAAAAAAAAAAAAAAAAAAAAGCTTAGGATTTAGCATTGGTAAATTCAAATTATATGCATTTGATTTGGGAATTTTGCACTTTAGAACAATCCTTATCAAAATAGCTGTGGTTAAAGACCAGGCCTCATTTTCATTACTTATTTTTTAATTTTTTCAAAAAATTCAACACATTATAGATTGACATTTTTGTAAATATGTTAGTTTTCTAGGGCAGCTGTTAACAAAATATACCACAGAATAAGTGGCTTAAACAAGAGAACATTTTTGTATCAGTTCTGGAGGCTAGAAGTCTGAGATCAAGGTTAACGTTAGCAAGGTTGGTTCCTTCTGAGGGCTATGAAGGAGCACCTGTTCCATGCCGTTTCCCTAGCTGCAGATGGCTTGCTGGCAATCTTTGGTGGTTTTTGGTGTGTAGAAGTATAGCCATCATTCTCACATGAGCATTTTCCCTATGTGTGTGCCTCTGTGTCTAAATTTCCCCTTCTTATATGTTTACCAGTTATATTGAGTTAGGGCCCACCGACCTCAACTTAACTTAAATCAATGAATATGCAACAGCCTATTTCAAAATAAGGTCACATTCTGAGTTACTGGTGGTCAGGACTTGAACTTGTGAGTTTTGGGGGCACACAATTCAATACATAAAAATAAAGTGCAATAATAACGCCATACGAATGTCGATTTGCTATAAACATTTCTAAATACTTCTTCTATTTTCTATACTTATTTCATGGTTGACCTGTGGTTAAGAATACATGGGTCAGTTTCAGGGCACAAATCATACTTGATATAGCACTGATATGAATAAATGAATACATATATACATACATACATATATACATACATACAGTTTTAAAAAGTCTAAATTTTAGAAGGCTAGGAATAAATATAAAAAAAATTTTTGCTTTGATATATTTTGAATAGTTCTTTTATTACATATAATTTCCCAGACAAGGCTTTGCCTCTAATTTCTGTCAGAGCAAATATCATGCCCTGATGTTCTGAGGATTCTTTCTTCCTTCTGACACCCTGCCCCAAGACTTTCACTTTTCCTGCTCAACTACCCTTAGAGAAATCCTCGCTACATTAGTTTCCAAATTATTTCACTGTTCGGTCCAGATGGAAGTCACATATCAGGAAAACATTTCTGTATTTTTGCTTGCCTGCTTCTAATCTATCTTCACGTCTCCGTATAAGGAGCTGTTAATGGATGCTTTTCTGGATCTGTGCCATTTTTCAGAAGTACTACTTTTTTCAAAATTGGGAATATGAGTCACCCTGAAATACTTTTCAGTCTTGTATAATCTCTACTCTAGCAAAAATTCCTTTAAGTTTATCACACCTGCATGGTACTTTATTTTCCTGTTTACTTGTTTTCCTATTAATTTTTTTCTGAGATTTTATTTTCTTCAAGAATCAGAAAATAAGAAAAATAAATATCTATACTCATATGACTCTTACAAAGGCAGGTAATTTTTCTTCTAAATCAATCTGTCAGAAATCAATTTCTTCTTTTAAAACACCTTTATATATAAAAGTAATCTATTTCATATTTCGGAACATATATATCTTTTATGTAACTATGGCCTTTCTAACATGGTGATTCAAAATTATTACTTTAAACTTGGAAGATCCATTGCAAAAATTATAATATTTTCCTAATTGGAAGTAAAATGTCATACCTGACATGTAGTGTTCTAGTATCAAAAATGTAGCCTATTATATCCATATTAAAATAAGAAAATGACTAAAAGAGAATAGCTTGAATTATATCCTGAAGTTATATGAGTAGTTACAATGAGTTTTTTTAAATTATAGAGATAGTACTGTTTTACAGTAAATGCTCAAAAATACTTTAAAACAGTTGCTATATCATTAATGAAACCACTGGACCATAAAAGAATAAATTCTGTTATTTTTGTGAAGATAAAATAAAAGACAGTAGTGTTAGATAAATTATTAAAAGAATACAAGTGAATGAAGTTTTCATAATATGTGCATTACACTATCCCTTTGGCATTTTTGTTCATAGTTTTGAAAATTACTGTTGAGTTATGTGATGACAAAAATAATGCAACCGTATATTGTTTATAAATATTTTAAAAAATAAACTTTTTTTAAGCAAGTAAGATGAAACATGTTGTAGACTCTGCTAAGGGCATGAAATCTGGGGCCTGATTGCCTGTGTTCAAATTCTGACTTCCAATGACTTGGGAAAATTACTTAATGTCTCTTTGCCTCAGTTTCCTCAATACAAAAATAATATATAAATATTATGAGAATTAATGAGTAAATGTTTTTATTGCTTGCATGTTGGCTATCTAAAAATATGAAGATTTTATTTTATAAAGCCAATTCCCAGCTATTTATCACTTTTGAAAACTCAATTTTAATATTCTCAGTTTATGTGATTTTTATTGTCACATGGTTTTAGCTGTTCATTGTGAAGAATGTAATCCAAAACATAAATTATATCTTAATTCATCTGTAATCTCCAGTGCAAAGAAAAATGCCAGATAGATAATAGGCAACTATATTTTGAGTTAATTTGCAAGACTGCTTGAAGATAATTTAGCACCAAAGGGTGGAAATGTGAGCTGAGAACAAACAAATGATGTGACATCCATTGCTTTAGCTTGCTCATATTCTTTTGTTCCCTTCTACTCATAATTAAAATAGTAATAACAATAGCATCTTCCTTATTGCATGATGCAGCCATTTTTCATGCAACTAAAGATATTTGACTGTCCAGCAATGTGGATGTTTTAAAATATAGTGTATTAATAGAACACTGAGGTATAGTTAAGTCAACAAATCATGATTTCCATTGAAAAGATAGTTAATTACAATTCCCAAGATGAAAGGGCATGCAATGTCATGGGGGGACAGAGGGCACACAGAGAAGCACCAGGGTTTGTCACAAGGCAGATGGAAAGAGAAAAACTGTGGAAGAGAACCTTAATTGTGGTTTCTGCAGAAGGAATGAGTAAGGCAGTGTGAGAAGGCTTAGAATTGGCTGATTTTATGGTTTGAGGCATAGAAGATATCCCTATTTGTCTGGCACCCAGTCTTGGGGTGATTAGGGCAGGTTTATAGTAACCAAGAGTGTATACTCCCAATAAGGGAAGTGGTTGAGAGTGTGGACTCTGGATTCTTTCCCTTCCTTCCTTCCTTCCTTCCTTCCTTCCTTCCTTCCTTCCTTCCTTCCTTC
>NW_006443138.1:20046042-20049561 GCF_000325575.1 Pteropus alecto | reverse complement strand
TTCCTTCCTTCCTTCCTTCCTTCCTTCCTTCTTTCCTGTTTAAAGTGGCCCACAGGAGAAAGAATCCTCTTGAGGAAAGGTGGCAGCACAAGGGAATCAGGAGGCCAAGGCACAGTGATGCAGACATATTATCAGGTTGTCCAAAACGAGTTCTGTCAAGCACATTCATGTATGGCAGATGTCAAAGCATCAAGTTTACAAAAGCTAGAAACATGATTAATATATATCAAGTCACAGGGAAATTTTAATTCCTCATCTATTATAGTTATATACACCTTTGGATATTTTGTAACAGTAAACTAAATTGCAAAAATAACTGTCCCTACTCAATATGAAACAGGGCAAATCTGGAAGTTAAAAAGAAATAATGTGCTAATACAACTTGCTATAAGGGAGTAGTTTAAATTATTGCTGCTATCTTCCTTTACCTGTTTTATGTCTCTTTTTTCTCAACCTGCATTTTTTCTAGTCAGAGGTCCTTCATTGATTGGGCTACTCAATCTCACATCCCCAAAGCCCCGAGTCTCAATAGTTTTGCCATTACTGAGTTGGAAAATTTTCATTAACTTTTATGTCTGGACACAAATGTAGTAATAGGCACCCTAGGGAATTGTCTCAATTCTAAAATAGTTTTACCTACCCCTGTGGTTTATATTTATTTTTTGATATGTCATAATGACGAATAATTTAATGAACACCTATAATATATGACACTGTGCTATGTGCTCAACATAAGAAGTTACTGAGACAAAACTAGTTTCTCATAATGGGGTTGGCTATAAATATATGAAATTTTTCTGATTAATAGAGTAGCTAGAACGGTCATAACAACAACAAAACTCAACAAGGAATGGACAGCAAAGACAGTAGGGAAAAAGACTGTAACTTTCAACAATATAACACTCAGGATACATAAACAATATATTCATGTTTAGAGAGCAACAAATGAATGAATAAAGTCCTTTGGCTTTGAGGTACAGTCAAATACCAGCTTCACTAGTATTTGGCTGTACGACCCCAGGATGAAAATAGATCAGACAAGGAGCAGCCTGAAAACTCTTACAAAGTGACACATACACTCTTGTTTATGAAGATCTTCGATACTTACAGATTTTCTTAATCAGATTCACATATTCTATGGTATGGTTTCTGAAAACTATTATTGAGCCTGGGTTCCGCTGCCCCATCCGCAAGGTCCTGGGGGTCCCCACCTGCCTGTCCCGGAGCCCTAGCTGCGCCCGAGCACTGGGGCCTGCCATGCATGCCTGGGTGACACCCCCTTACTGCCCTGGGGTGCAGTCGCTCCTGAAAGTGACTCAAAAGAGAGCCCCCAATATGGCCCTTTGGACAATGTCTCAAGCTTGTTTCAGAATGCAGACATCCCCATAGCCCGGGAACCAGGTTACGCCCTGGACACCACCCCCATGGCCCCGGAGGTGGCTGCCCTGTACCAGGGTATCTCTGGGTCTCAGGAATCCTATCTGTTGCCAGAAACCGCACCCCTCCTGCCCCACCCAACGTCCCAGAGACTTCAGCCTCAGACCCAGTGGGGATACTGGAGCCACAGTGCAGAGGTGCTACCCAGCTGGGAGGACCAGGGGCCAGTTCCTGCCTTCCAGCCCAGTGATGAAAGCCCTCTTTAGAGCTCAGGCCTGCAGCTCAGTGGCTGCCCTGAACTTTGGCAAGAAAATTTAGAGGTAGCCACTTGGGCATCTTCTACTAATGGCATTGCCTGTCCCTTTTTCCGCTAGAAGTCAAGCCGGTAGCATAGGCACCCGCATTTGTGACCTTGGGTTTCAAGCTTTACTTTAGCCACTTTTTCAAGTGATATTTTTTTATGGAAGCAGTGTCTGAAACATAATTGGTGGCTTCCTTGGCTGGAGTTGGGGCTGGGGCAGTACCCTCTGTTTCTTGACACCCCCAAGAACGACCGGTACCTGGCAGAACACAGCTTGAGCTACATACAGTAAAACAGTAGCTGCTTGATGGTGAGATTGGCAGGGCTGGGACTGGTGGGGCAATGGATTTGGAGGGGAGATTTGGGGAGAAGGCAGAAGCCTATGCTTTGATTTTGCTTTTAAAAAAAAAAGACACAACAACAACAACAAAACAATTTTAGTAAGCCACAGAAATACGTAGCTACTCACAGAAATAGAACGATCGGGTGATCAGGTTCTATGTCACAGTCTGTATATTCTAATGCCAAGGGTTTGTATTTTTGGAGGTTTGGAGGAAAATAAAAGTAGCAGAGCTTCCAGCTCCTCATTTTTTCCAACAGTAGGAAGCAACAGCATACTTTTTTTTTTTTTTTCAATCTGCTCACAGTAGCAAATTATCTGATATAAGAAAGTTCTTTTCTAATATGATATAAGAAAGTTCTTTTCCTTGGAGAAAACCACCAACATGACAATAATTATTACATAGTAGTAATTATATAAAAATATATTAATAATTATATAATTACTGATAATAGCTACCATTGATTGACATGGCATGAGAAGGAGTAGGTATGTTTATTTAATATTTATAGCAAGCCAATATTTTAGGTACCTTTTTAACAGAGAATTGTGAGAAAGTGTTGAGATTGAAAGACCTAGAGAAAAGTATTGGCCATTTTTGAAATTATGTTTTCAACTCTAATGGATCTTTAGTACCTGTGAATTAATGAAAAACATTTGCCTCTGTCATGTTAATCAGTTTTGTGAATCCTAAACTTAAGGGCCCCAGAAAATAAGATGACTCATTTCTTCTACCATCTCTGGTGTTTGGTATCCATTGTGGTCAGTCAGGGCTAGCATTACGATATTAGCACTAGTTTCACAAAGGTGTAAATCTTATCCTGACTTCAAAATGAGTTTGTTCCATTAAAAACATTTAAGACTAGAACAAAGGTTTCTCTCCAGCATTTGTTATATGTTGGAGTCTCTTGGGGCTTCTACATATCTTGAGAGTTGGTTGAAATACAACAACTATAGTAGTCAGGCGATTTACTAAGCAAGGTTCTGGTTCTTAGGGCATCCTTCTTATAGGGCAGTCAAAGGTGTGACTTTGGTGGAAAAGGAGTGGAATTTTTACTTTGAAACAGGTTACATGATAAATTGCCTGACAGCCAGGGTATAAGGTTAATGGATAAGAGTCTGTAGTTAGGATTTCACTGGAAAAGACCTCTGCCCAAGTTAACTTCTGAGAACTCAAAATATTTAGTGATTTTAAAGTTCTGCTTGTCTTTATCTAAACCAGCACATTCTAGAAATCCCCATCACCACTCTTCACTTTGACAACTCTCTTAGCTTCGTCTTCAGATTCTGGAGCCTATTCCATAAGCTATCACATGTACTTTCCCTTTCATTTTACCATTTCTTCAAAGCTTTCCCTTTTTTTCTGTTTGTTTTTTTCACTATAGACTTTTGGACAATAAAGTAAAATTGGTAAAAATTGACAGTTAATCTACAAACATTTTTACATTCAGTTTCTCAAACATAAGGAATAGTCAGTTTCAAACAAATCCTAGGAAAGAGT
>NW_006443138.1:20022118-20046018 GCF_000325575.1 Pteropus alecto | reverse complement strand
ACATGGAAGTGTTATTATGAGAATTTTAATTATTTTAAACCAGCAGGAAAAATAAAAGCCAAAATGTTAGTTTTTACATTAAAGCATATATCGTTCTGCTATAATTGCCTAGGATGCCCTGAATCAGTCATTCTAAGCCCAGTATCTCCACATTTAGCTCCCACATTTTTCCCAGAGAAGAAAAGGAATGAAATCAAAGAAAGAAGAGAGAGGGGGAAAAAAGATATAGCAGGTACTTACGACTAAACAAAAATTAATACCTTACATTATGCCTGGGGAACTGTTGATATAATTCCAGTGACTCTTGAAGTCTTCTTATTTTCACAAACAGCACTATCCCATAGTCTATACTTAACAAGGACATATATGCAAAAATTGGGCATTTATCAAACAGTTAAGTCCTACTACTCCCTAGGCTATGTTTAACTTCAAACATTTTTCAATAAAAAAAATCTCATAATGGTAAGCTTAGTGCCTTGAATATGGTTGTATGAAAATGAAATGTTGTTTGTAACATTAAATTATAAATAATTTACATCATTATTATTTTTCATACAATGTATTAAAAGATATCAAAGGCAGAATCATTAGAAATATTAGATGTGGTAAGCTGAAAATTGCTCCCACAAAAGATATCCATATTTTGATTATTGAGACCTATGAATGTTACATTTGTGGCAAAACAAATGAGCAAACAAATAAAATTTGTAGATATATTTTAAGGATCTTGGAATGGAGAGATTATCCTAGCGAACCCTAAATGCAGTCACATGTATCTCTGTACAAAGGAGTCAGAAGGAGGTTTAACATGCACAGAGGAAAAAGTGATGTTAATATAGAGCAGAGAATTTTAAAGATACTTGAAGATTGGAGTGATGATGTGGCCACAATTCAATAAATGCTGACAGTCACCAGAAGCTGGAAGAAGCAAGGAACTAATTCTGTAGACCCTCCAAATGGAGTATGACCCTGCTGACACCTTGATTTCTGCTCAATAATACTGACTTTGAATTCATGGACTTCGGAACTGTGAGAAAATTTATTTCTGTTGTTTTAAGCCACCGACTTTGTAGTGTTACGGCAGCCACAATTGCATTTTTGGTAGATAAAACACATTGAACTTGATTCATTCGTTTAACCAGCTCTTACAGTGTTCCAGATACCAGTCATTGGAATAGATTCTGTCAGTGAGTTAATGAAAGCATAATTCAAGGTGTTAGGTTACTCACATCAAAGTTACATCAGAGGACATGAACATAGTTGAGGGAATCTACTTAACAAAGAAGAGATATTTCTTAAGATAAGAAAAATGGGGAAAAAAAGAAAAGAAAAATAGAATCATTAAGAATGGAATGGGGGCTTTGGATGTCACCCTGCCGGGATAGAAATCCTAGTTCTAACGTTAATTTAACTTGTCTAAAATTATAAAAATGAGTATGCCTATATTATGGAGTTATTGAAATAATAACATAAAATAACAAATATGGCTGGCTCATAGTAAATGTTCATTAAATATTGGTAGTTGTCATCATCATTAATATTTTGAATAAAAGATCAGTGAGTATATTAATAATGACCTCAACCAGCATTTTATTTTTTAGATGTTTATTAAAATATAGCTGACATACAATATTTTATTAGTTACAGGTATACATCATAATTATTCAACATTTGTATACCTAAAGAAGTGATCACCATAATATATCCAGCAATCATCTGATACCGTACAATACTATTACAATATTATTGATATATTCTCTGTGCTGAATACCACATCTCCATGACTTATTTGTTTTATACCTGGAAATTTGAACCTCTTATTCCCTTTTACCTTTCCCCCTCCACACCTTTTAAAATTTTTTCAATTACAGTGGACATTCAATATTATTGTATATTAGTTTCAGCTGTACAGCATAGTAGTTAAACATTTATATAATTTATGAAGTGATCCCCCTGATTAGCCTAGTACCCACCTGGCACTGTACATAGTTATAATATTATTGACTATATTCCCTGTTCTGTACATTACATCTCATGACTATTTTGTTACCATCAATTTGTAATTCTCAATCCCTTCACTTTTTTCACTCCCCCCAAACTTCCTACCATCTGGCAACTCTCAGCTTGTTCTTACATCTATGAGTTTGTATTTACTTTGTTTGTTTACTTTGTTCTTTAGATTCCACATATAAGTGAGATCATATGGTATTTGTCTTTGTCTGACTTATTGTACTTAGCATAATACCTTCCAAGTCCATTTATGTTGTCACAAATGGTAAGATTTCATTTTGTTATGGCCAAGTAATATTCCATTGTGTATACGTACCACAACTTCTTTATCCAATTTCCTATTGATGAGCACTTAGGTTGCTTTCATATCTTGGCTCTTGTGAATAGTTCTACAGTGAACATAGGATGCATATATCTTTTTAAATTAGTGTTTTGGTTTTCTTCAGATAAATACTCAGAAATGGAATTCGGTCATTCTATTCTTAATTTTTTGAAGAACCAAAAAACTGTTTTCATAGTGGCTGCTCAAATTCGCAATTCCATCAACAGTGCACGAAGGTAGCTTTTCCTCCATATCTTCACCAATACTTGTCGTTTGTTGATTTCTTGATGATGGCTATTCTGACAGGTGTGAGGTGATATCTCATTGTGGTTTTGATTTGCATTTCTCTGATGATTAGCGTTGTTGAGCATCTTGTCAACTATCCATTGACTATCTGTATGTTCTCTTTGAAGAAGCATCTGGCCAGGTCCTCTGCCCATTTTTAAATTGGATTGTTAGGTTTTTTTTTGTCAAACAGTATTAATAAAATAAGAAACAAAAGCCAGTTTTCTGAAGAGTTTCAAGCATAAGAAAATTAAAGTTTAATAGATGAGTAAAAATACTTATGATGTGACAATGGATGCAAAATAGGTGCCATGGGTATCTCTATGAATATTAGTGTTAATTCAATTATTGCAAATTGGAAGATCAGTCATATATAAAGCATTTTGAATAAGGCAATGTAAATACAGTAGTCCCCCCTTATCTGTGGTTTTATTTTCCAGTTTCAACTATTAGTAGTACACTGTAGTCTGAAAATATTATATGGAAAATCCAGAAATAAGCAATTCATATTTTTTAAATTGTGCACTGTTTTGAGTAACGGGATGAAATCACCTGCTTCCCTGGTTTATCTTTCCCAGTATGTGAATCATCCCTTTGTCTGAGATATACATACTGTATACACTACCCACCCATTAGTCACTTAGTAGCTGCCTCCGTTATCAGATCTGTTATCAGGGAGATAGAGACATAGACCACAGTCACATACTCTTAGTACAGTATATTGTTATAATTGTTCTATTTTATTATTAGTTATTGTTAATCTCTTACTGTGCCTAACTTATAAATTAAACTTTATCAAAAGAATGTACATCTAGGAAAAACATAGTAAGTATATATAGGGTTTAGGACTATGCAGTTTCAGGTATCCACTGGGGGTCTTGGATGAGAGGTGGCTATTATAAATAAGTTAAGGAAATTAAGTTGGGGAATAGAAATATACTCTTTTCTTTTTTGAATCAGAAACTATGGCTAAAATGTAGACACATAAAGACCAGATAGTAAATATTTTAAGCTTTGTGGGTCATATGATCTCTGTTACAACTACTCAATTCTGCCATTTTACAGCCTACCTTGAAGATATTGCAGATTCAGTTTCAGATCACCACTATAAAGTGAGTATCTCAATAAAGCAAGTCATGATTCTTTTGCTGGTAGAGGGTCTGGCCTTCAATTTGTAAAAAATGCAACATTTGTGAAGCACAGTAAAACAAAGTATGCCTGTAGTCTCAAAGCAGCAATAGGCAATAGATAGATGAATAAGCAGGGGAGTCTTCCAAAAATACTTTACTTATGAAAACAAGTGGTGAGCTGGATTTGTCAACCTCTGATCTAGATAGTTATGTGGCTTTGGGAAGATTCCTAACTTTAATTAACTTCAACTTGGAGATTTATAAAATATAGAAAATGACACCTTTCTTGTAGAGAGTTGCTTTTCTTGATGACAAGGTCATGTATCAGAAATACTGGCACAAATTCCAAAACCATCCTGGGTTTACTGAATCAGAAATTGCAAGATGGAACTTGTGGTTGTTTTCTAACAACTTCATAGAGGTCTGATGCAGCCAGTCCAACATCAGACTAACAACTAACTGAGACAATGACTGTAAAATTCTTATAGAGCCTAGCATAATATGAGCATGCAAAGCTTAACAAAGCAAGCCTGTTTATACTATGGAAATAGACTAAAAAATAACAAAAATAGCTCTGAAGAACTTGTTCAAGGAAAAGCCATATTAGGGGCTAGAGGTGATATAAGGCAAGAATGATAGTTGTTTCTACTTTATGCAAGAATTGGGTAAAAGGGCCAATTTAATAAATGTGTCCCTTGGCATGCTTTAGCACACGTTTAATAGGACTTTCTCCCTTCTTTAACTTTCTCTCTTGAGTATAGTGTCTCTGTTCTAGGAGTTTGGGGCATAATTCAGGCAAAGAGACTTCAAATTTTCTTAGAATACATCCCTCTTTTATTTTTATCTCATTGTGCCCAGGTACAGTGCTCTTTCTTTCAAAATTGTCTTTATTCCAATCGCACACATTTATTTAGCAAAACTCTACATATAATTCAAGATGTGATTCAATACTATCCTCAACAGTGATCTCCTATCATGTGACAGTCAATCATTTATCATGGCAATTACTACGCTGTTAAAATTATTAATGTGTATGTATATATATGTATATGTACATATATATGTGTGTGTGTGTGTATATATATATATATAGTGTGTGTGTGTGTGTGTGTGTGTGTGTGTGTACATACACATATATCTCCTTCAGAAAACTCTAGTTCTGAGGAGGTCAGATACTATGTTTCAGATATCATACTATCCCCAGAATTCATCCAGTATTTGGCACCCACTTGATGCAAAATATAAGTTTGAAGAATGAATGAAAACTCCACTTCACTACAGAATAGGAACAGCTTCTAATATGGATAAGTCCATTATATAGATAATACTAAAGATAGAGAAGTATAAAATGAAGATGAGTTAATAAATACAATCATAACATTGTTAGAGTAGAGTATGGATCTGTACATGTTTAAATGCGTATTCCATGTTATCCTGGGAAAGGAGAGAGAAAAGAGATGAGAAACTATTAGAAGTAATATAAGTAATAATAATATAAGAAAACACAGTAGTCCTCCACCTCCCCAAAAATTATAGTAAATAATGAGTGCCCGTAACCAACAGTATCTAAGTAGTGATATTTTTTCTGACTACATTTTAGCTGCACTGTGCTTCTGATACTGAAGATAAACTTGCTTACACATTTGATTATGCCCTGCTTTGAGTGTCTATATTAGTGTCTAAATCAACAAAAGTTGGGGAGAAGTATCGATACCTGCTACAATATGAATCAATCCATTCAATTATGTTAATTTAAAGAAGCCAGTCACAGAAGGCCCACAAAATATGGTATGTAGACATAAAGTAGATTAGCGGTTGCTGAAGGAAGAGAGTGATAAAAGATGTCCTAAAATTAGATAGAGGTGATGGTTGCATGACCGTGAATGTATTGAAAACCACTGAATTGTACATTTTAAAAGGATGAATTGTCTGATATAGGAATTCTCAAAGCAGTTATAAAAATTGGGGAAAAGAGTTTAATGCATGATCAGACAAACAAGTTAAAATCAGGACTCCTCTGAAAAATACATGGCATATAGTACCCAAAATTCTATATGTCCTCTCATTATGGTTTATGGTACTCTCTACATTTAAAAAATTTTTTAAAAATTTCAGAACATTTCACAGAATAATATATTGAAAGCCATAATAAAAAGACTTTACCATTTTGTCCTGTTTTAATACTTTTAATATATAAAAGAAATAAAATATTGAATATAAATGTAAATGCCTTTTTAACCAATAACCTGGGTTTATGTTATTTAGTGGGAAACCAAAGCTTTTGAAATTAAGTATAAAAATAAAATGCTGATTTTAAAAATGTAAAAATTTATAAAAACATTGCTATCAATCTATATTAGGAAAAGCAATGACAGCCTTAAAAAATTTTCTATCTCCACAAGTAGATTAGAAAATTGTTGAAAATCTTCAGTAATGTGGCTAATAAGAAACTTGACAATATCATTGGAAAGATAACAAATATTTATTTTTTAATTCTGTTGCTGCTCTCTTAAAGACTTATTTTGGAGTGAAAAAAAAAAAAGCCTATAAGGGAAAAAAATAGAAGAATGAGTTAACTGAATAATATAAACCAAAATAAATAATACTGTTTTATTTTGTTTCAAAAGAGCAATAGTTTTGCAACAGAAGAGCAGAAACTATGACTTAGTTTCCTAAAACTTAAAATAATTTTAATTTTAAGCTCATATCTTTTCTAGCTGGTGGAAAACATAATCTCAGTCATTTGTAAATATCTTCTACACTCTTCAAAGGCTAGAGGCAATTAGAGCATTAGGATTTTAGTAGTCCAGAATAAGCCACCTCATCTGGGTCATATCAATCTCCATGTAAAAACTGTAATTTATAAGATGCAAATTAATATCTATTTTGAATACTTACCCCATTGCATAACTTCAGGGTCTTGGAGTTTCACTGACAAGCTGGTGTCAAATTTCAGAGAGACGTTTCAAAGAGCTGTGACACAGGCAAAGGCTATTTGTCTGCAGAAGATATCATTTAAAACATCATCACAGTCAACATGAATGCTCAGATCTAGCACCTTTCTGGGGCCTCTGTTTCAAGTAGCCACAGGGGAAACTTCACTAAACTACCCGTGGTTCTGTCTGATTTTATAACATGTGTCGTTTCTCTTTAAACTCTTTTGACTCACTGGCATTGTGAAACTTCATCTCATCCAGGTGACCATAGTGTGTTGTTGCATTCACTTAGCACTGCAGGGAAGCATGGTTCAGTTTATCTTGCTTTCTTTCACTTTCCTTTTTACCCTACATTTTTGCTTCCTTCATAGCTTCATTGTTTTCTCCAAGCCCTGACTGGGGAAACTTCTTCCAAACTAGGGTTGAACCTGCACTTGCTATGCCTACTTTTGGTGACAGACAGGCAGATGAGAGAGAGAGAGAAAGAGAGAGAGATTCTTTCCTACTCGAGTGTCTCTTCCTTAGCTCAAGTTTCTGCCTTTAGATTAAGAAAAAAAAACAGGAAGAGTCACAAATTATTCTTATTTTCTAACTTGTCACTTAAATTCTTGAATTGAGAAAAGGAAAATGCTAATATTCTATAATGTAATATGCATGATATAGATGATATAAATAATAAATCAATGTCTTAAACTCTTGTCTATCCTATGTTAAGTTATGTGAATAAAAATATTTTAGACATGTAATAGGTCGTTCTCAATTTTTATGAATAGTGAACTTCCAAGAACATTTAAAGAAGTGAATGCATGAGCAAGAGACTTACATGTTTAAAGGAAAATTTTTCTATAGAACTAAAAGTATTCTAATATCCATAATCAGGCTTTAACATTCAGGATATTTGAATTTGTGTTGTATGCAATACATGTGTAATGTCCCACGAAACATTAAAATATAAGCATTAAACATAATAAAAATACTTTAAAAACCACTTACACTTTTATTCTTTCAGTTAATTTAAAATTTAATAGATCAAAAAAGCCTAATTGTATGTTAGGGAAAAGCTTATTTTGGTGATTTTGTAAATTATTAATCAGAGAAGCAAATATTTTTGCATGGAGATTGTTTTGATTATTTTTATGAGTTCTTAACATAGTTCCTTAAATTGTCAAGAAAAATTTAAAGGCCAGATGTCTTTTCTTTAAAAAGCGCCTGCTTTCAGCTCAGAGATCTGGAAAGAGTTTTACTCTTATTCGTACAACATTGATAAACCTGTACAAACTTCACATTAATTACATCATTAAAACCCATCATGCACCCGAGATTGCAGTGAAATTAAGTAACATGAAACCTTGAGAAACAGAACCCTCTCATTTGCATACTTGGGGTAGACAGGAAATACAGGTTAAATTTTTTAAACAAATTGTGAAAGACCAAGTATGGGCTTATTAGGTAGCTAATCAGACATGAGTGACAAAGAAACAAAGGGGCCCAGCCTAGAGACCACCCAAAGAACCCTGTTTGTAGTTAGAGAATTCCTCCTGCATCCCCAGAGGCAAAGGACAGGGGGATCATAGTCTTAGCTGGCCTAATCTTGCTACAGACACCTGCGCAAAAGTTACTACCCTAATTTGCCCACGATTTAAACTTCATTATAATACTATGTTTATGCTAGGAAGTTCATGAATCTAATTATAACAGACTGAATTCTGGGTAAGCACATGTGCACTAGGCAGCCAAGTGTCAATCAAAATGACTTCACTTGCCAATCACCTAAGAACACCTTTGTAACCACCCATCATGGCTTTAATATAATGAAGACCTTTCTCTCCCCTGGAGTTACAGCTATTTGTCTTCCCTGACTATAACCCGTAACCAACCCCCTCACAGGTGTAAGTAACCTAACCTCATTTCCATGTGGTTAGCTGGTATAGGATTGACCTGTCTTATACCTCATACTGTGTTTTTAATAAAAGAATATTTCTCATATTCACTGAGTTGAAATTCATTTCTTCATCAGTGATAAGGAGCTAGAGGTGTGTTACCGGAACTCTGACCTCTGGAGCGGCAACAGGCTAAACCACTATGGGAAGCCCACTGGGGCTATAGACATGAGATTCACAACTTTTACAGTCTTTCTCTCCTGAACCCAATGAGGAATCACGGAAAAAACAATCAGGAAGAATCCAAGAAAGCTCTTCTTCTGATATTGGGTGGGGAAGTAGAATAGCATTAAGTACTGAAACTTGACCCAAATCTCACCTCCTCTATCTTCCATTCAGAATAAAAGATTTAACCTGAAAAGAGAAAACAAAAGACAGCTGCCTTAAGGCACTGGTAAAAACTTGTTGCAGCTGATGGAGAAGAAATTATATCATTCTTAATATTTTCCAGAACTAGAAGGAGAGTAAACAATTCCCAAATCACTTTATAAGCCAAAATTTCCTTAATAACAAAACCAGACAGAATCATTAAAATAAAAGGAGACTATAATTACTATGCCTTATGAAAATAGATGCAAAAATCCTCATCAGAATATTAACATACTAAGTTAAGCAGTATATACCAGGGATAATACATTACCATCAAGTAGAATTTATTCTAAAAATGCAAAACTGGTTCAATTCAACCTTCTCCATATTAATAGACTAAAGAAGTAATACCATGTAATCAACTCGATTAATGCAAAAACGTGTGAAAAAACTCAACACTCAGTCATGACAAATATTCTTAGCAAACGATAGAAGAGGATGACCTTAACATAATAAAGAGCATGCTTTTCTCCTAAATTCTAGAAGGCAGCAAGAATGTACAGTCCTTTCTCACCACTGCTATTTAATATCATACTGGAAGTTCAAACAGCATAATGAGGCAAAACAATAAAAGAAATAAAATGTAGACTGTAAAAAAAATAAAATGAATCTATTCACAGAATATCTTTTTGAAAACATAGGAAATCCCAAAGAATTGACAAAAGTTAATGCATTTAAATAAGTTTACCTAGAATAAAACGTCAAATCAATAGTATACTCACAGTCCTATGCAAATGTTAGTAGAATGTTTTGATGTCTAGACTGTCCAGTGCCCTCTGTGACTCTTTTGTTTTTAGGGATTTATTAAATTCTTGAGTGTTTATTTTTCCACAGGGACTTCATTATTGATATTTGTTGTTAGAGAACAAACAAAAACTAGCTTGTTGACAATTGTATTAGGATGATATTATGTACAAAAATACATTAACGAATGAAGAAAGGTATTTCGGTGTTGAGATTGTGTTGATGATTTTGATAGATTCTAACCATATTTCCTTCAGTAAATTGTATTTAAATTGTATTGGGGTATATATCTCAGAGAAGTAAATCAACCAGACGTCTTTATGATATCGAGTAAACATATCTGTGAACAAAGGATATAAAGGACAGTTTTCTGTTTGTTCAAATATACTCACGAGCCTCTCAGTAGTGTTTTTTTTATTTCCTCATACAGATGTAGCACGTTTTTAAAAAACTAATTCCCTGGCATTGTATATTTTTATTTGTCCTTTAAAGGAAGTTTTCTCTTCCATTATATCTTATAATTATTTGTGTATTTGGATTGGGTAGAAGAGGCTGCACTGTGATACAGGCCTGACACAGCCTCATCCTATATGGTGGGGAACTCTGAAGCAAGGATTGCTCATGATATGACTTCAGGAGAGGTGGTTCTCCACAGCTAAGGCAGATCCTAAAGAGATGAAGCTACAGCCTATCTCAGGAGTTCACTTGCCACAGCTGGGCTACAAGTTTGGTGAAAAGAGGTTTGAGTGTTGCAAGTCTACCACAGCTGGGAATCATTATTTGAAGCTCCGCGAGAATGCAAAGAGCGAGAACAGGTGAGAGCTAATAATAGGATCATTTAATGAATAAGGGGAGGAAGGAGCATCTGAAAAGTAAAGTGAGAACAACACTAGAAACTGAGGTAAGTTTTGGAGCTTTGTTGAATATCTAAGGATACATAGCAAGGAATGAAAAATGTTGATTTTTATTTGGTAAATGATTTGCTTTGTAAGTGTTGATTGTGCATTTTAAAATGAGAAAGTTGGAATAGAATGTGGGTTAGAGTATGAAAAGTTGTTTTCAAGTAAATTTTCAAGAAAATTGAGTATAGAAAATAATGAAAAGAGGATTCAGAGTAAAAAAAAAAAAAGAGATAGAGGGGAAAGGGAACTAATGGATAATGAGAAATCTTGAAAGAGCCCCAGGCCACAAATGGGATAATTATTTTATGAGCGTATTTAGGACATTTTATCCAGTATGACTTGATAGAAAAATAAAATGATTAGTGTGTGTGAAGTAAGTTCATGCTGTTTGTGGTAATAACTTAATGCAGTATTCATATGTTAAAAAGTTGAAGTCATTTACTGAAAGTGAGGAAGAAATTTCAGGTTAAGTTTAAAGAACTTGGGGAAACTCAACTCTGAGCTAGAGCTGTGACTTGAGAAAACTGAAAAGGGAAAAACCAAGGTTTCTGGCCTGCACAGAAATGCCATTTAGCCTGGGATCACAAATGTGCTGTCCAAGATAGTAACCAATATCCATGTGTCTATTAAATTAAAATTAATTAAAATAATTATTCTGCTCCTTAGATGCACTAGCTACATTTTTTCAGTGCTCAATTGACTAATGTGTACTCTATCAGACAGCACAGATACAGGAAATTTCCGTCATTGCAGAAATTTCTATTGAGCAGTCTAGACTTGAGAGCTGGGTAATTTTTCTGTAATAGTGTATAGCAGCCCAGGGCAACAGCTGAGTGCATACATTTAAATGGTTCCAGAACTGCCCTTTTGCTTACCTGGCAGAACAAGAGGCTGATGCTAAAACAAAAGAATGTTTTGTGAAGCCTAATCTGCATATGAAAAGACAAGATGTATAGGAAAGGGTTGATATTTAAGCTATAGGACACTTCGAAGTGTCTGGAGCTGTGGTATTTGATGAGGCTGAGGTGCAGAGTGAAAGGTAGAAAGTTCTCAGTGAGATAACTTTAGATTCATAAGTGGAACCATTTTTGGTGAGGACAAAGCTTAGGGTGTGCTGGAAGTAGAATGGATTTATAGCTTCATTGGAATTGAGAGAGTCAAGGAAACATGGTCCTGGAAAGATAAGCTAATTTGGACACTGAAGTCACATAAGATTATAGTTTTGTAATGTATAGGAAATCTGATATGTGTAAGAAAACTGTTCTGATAAATGCCAGAAATACCTTTGTATTGTGACTATTTTGTTTATTTATTTGTTTCATTTATTTCCTATCTCCTATACTTGTCTTAAGGACAGGAATCATGCCTCTCCAGTTCATTGCTGTATCACATATGTCTCACACTGAACTTGGCAGATAATACATACTAGTAGCTCAGCTGATCTTATTAAATAAAATGTCTTGAAAAGAGTAAGCATTCATATAACTGTAATTTTCAATTTTCCCAGGAGCCAGACTTCATTCTATAATTAATATATAAGGTAATGGAATATTTTTTTTTGCTCTGTCTTACAAAATTATGTTTGAAATTTTCTTACATATTTACTGGCTATATACACACACATCAGCTAACCCCTTCCGCCACCCACATATGTGTTCGAAGGCAGTTTACTTGAAAATTTAGACTTGTTCATTTCATATCATGTTATAAAATATGATGCATTATGTTTTAAAATTTCAGATCATTTTTACATTGACAATCTATTATATATGTGTATGTGTTTTAACGTTCCAAAAATGTGATTAGGTTATGCAGTTTATAATGTACAGAGTATTTGTTCATTTTTGTTTTGCTTGTCTTTATCAGTCTCTTTGCTTGTTCTCTATAAATATCACCACTCTGCCACTCTTGTTCAATCCTGAAATGTGTTTTTAATATTTTTATCCATGCTTGTATAATTATAATCAAACACTTGTGTATCATGTTATATGCTTAGTGTTGTTTTCTTACTCAATAGGACATTATAGAATCAATCAGCTGTTATAGTTCTAATTTAATCTTCTTAATAGCCAAATGAGAATACATACTACAGATGTACCATAATTTTTTGACCACTTATCTATATATGGGCATATGCTCTACTTTCATATATTAGCTCTACAATCAATTCTTTAATACATATCCTGGGAAATTTTCCTTTTTTCTATTTTGATGTGGTATAACCAGGAGAGTGAGTGAGGATCACAAGGTAGCTTTCCAAACAAGCTATATCGATTCACATTTTTACAGACTATTTTCTGTAGAAAATTACCTCTGAATTCTTGCCACAAATAGATCTTATAGCTCTTTTAAATTTTATAAGTCTGATTGATGTAAATTGATTTTTTGTTTTGAATGTTTGGATTTGTGTAGCAGTTCTCTTCATATATTTAATATCTAATTGTCCAATTTACATGGGTAGGTCTAAATGTTTTTCACTGAAAAGATGCTTTTAAAACCATATCTCTATTTCTCTTAAGAATTATGTATATACACAACAACTTTTGGTTATTGTGTATGTCTCAGAAAAGACTGGTGCTTGAATTCGTCTTGTCCCTGAAAGAGTATGCTGAGTCCACATTTGGCACATGTGTGAAAAAACTGATTACATAATTTTTTAAACTTATTTTTTTCTATTTTATGAAGACATAAAAATACTTTACTTGAAAATTAGACTGTTTGATGTTGTTATGTTATAAAACATACTGTATGTATTATATTTGAAAATTGCGAGTTATTTTGAAATTGACAATTTAAGCAAAACAATAAATATTACAATTTTTTATGAAATGAAAAAAAATTGCTAAGATTAGTAGAAAGCAAAATGTAAAAACTATCACAAAAGAAAACCAAAGTTTTCTGATTTTATTTCTCCTTCTCCTGGCAGAAGTATATACATACCAATTTTGAACTTTTTAGTATCAGTTAATATATATAGTAGAAAGAAATTGCATGAGCATTTTTTAAATATGCACATGTGTGCTGAAAAATCTATAAACAAAGATGCGACCATGTTTCTCAGTTCTGAATATAACACGTGCATCAGTTCATTAGGAGATAGACATATAGCTATGCTTGAGTATTCATTTATTTCCTGCAGTAAATGTTGTCTTTTGAGTAAATTTTCAGAAACTATAACAAGAACACATAGCAATGTTGAAAAGTTACATCCAATAACATATTTCTGTTGTTAAATTGGACTATCTTGTCTTTTTTTTAAAAAAAAAAATTAAGAACGTGCAAAATGCAAATGGTCTTAAAATGCTCCTTCATATCATATATTTTAAAACCAGTTTTATCTTTATTGAACATGGAATCAAGAACAAGTGGAAAACTTTTGCTGAATTTACAATGTCTCATTTCACTTACAAATTTCACAAATATTTCAATAAGTTTTCTCTTGTTGACAACAGCTGTAGTTGTGTTTCTAATAGTGTTTAGAAAACAGCCCAAGATAATCAAACAACACGTCTAGTCATTTATATTTTATCTATCTCCCATACCAGGGATTACTAATTGGTGTGCAAATTTACCATAAGTTTTGATCTACTGGTATCAGCCAATAGGGCATTGAATGTAATACAGTGGTGGTAGAAATGGTTGTGATATTTGAGGCTATAAATAAAGGTGATAGAAATAGAAAGGATAATTCGTTTTGGGGTTTAGCCTTCTCCAGCTTGATTTCCCACAACTATAATATGACATGGTGACTAAAGCTATACGAGGGCCACGCAAGAACAAGAGGAGGGCTTCTGTTGCTAAAAGTTATATGTTAGCAGTTATCTTTGTGGCAAAAATAATTTGTTCATCACTATTCTGAAATAATGAATGTGGGATTCTTATGTTGGCTTGAGATACTCATTAAACTAACTGGAAGAATTTTAACAAACTACCAATGTTAAGGTTTTGTTTTGTTTTAGAAGAACAGTAGTGTCTGTCTATTCGTCTCTGTCTGTCTGTCTGTCTGTCTGTCTGTCTGTCTGTCTGTCTCTCTCTCTCTCTCTCTCTCTGTGTGTGTGTGTGTGTAGTCAAGTAGGGTGACTTTGATATAATAATTATTTTGCTAGTTTTAAGGATACAGAATTATTAAGGTATGACCTTTAGCTTCAATGAAAAAGTAGAGTTTGATAAAAGCTATACGAAAGTTAAATAAGGATGCCCAAAAGGAAAACTAAGAAATGAGGTTAAAAAAAGTCAATACAGCCTTTATAATACTTCAAAAGGCAAAATATAAAAGCAGTTTTTCATAATGTGTAATATACTTAATTATATTTTCTATAATTCTAAAACTCTATATTTTCCTCTTTTTAATGTCCTCCCTAGCAAATACTCATACCACATTTTATGCATCAAGCTTTACCTATATACTTATGGCATTAGTCCATATTCTGTTCTCTTTCCAGATTCTTTTTCTTTCCCACTAAATTACTTTTATTTTTTTAAAAATTTGACTACCTGAGTTTTTATATTCTAAAACTTGTTAAATGTGAGAAATTCATACCTCTCAATGTGTATCTGTGAGTAAATGTATCATATATTCATATATATATATACATATATATACATATATATGTCTGTCTATCTATCTATCTATCTATCTATCTATCTATCTATCTATCTTTTACTGAGAGCTCTCTAGAACAAAACCTATCCAAAGGTGAAAATTCAAGGTCTAAAATATTAGGTAGCTGGTCAGACATGAGAGACAGGAGAACAAAAGAATAGAAGCGCAGCCTTGAGCCCACCCAAAGAATCCTGTTGGTAGTTAGAGAATCCCTCCTGCATCCTCAGAGACAAAGAACAGGAAGGTCATAGTCTTAGCTGGCCTAATCTGGCTACAGACACCTGTGCAGAAGGTACTACCTTAATTTGTCCACAATTTAAGCTTCATCATAATACTATATGTTTATGCTGGGAATTTCACGAATCTAATTATAACAGACTGAATTTTGGATAAGCGCATGCATACTAGGCAAAGTGTTATACAACAGCCAAGTGTCAATCAAAATGACTTTACTTGCTGATCACCTAGGAACGCCTTTGTAACCACCCATCACGGCCCAAATATAACTCAGAGATGTTGTTACAGTTCTCTTCACTAAACCATATTTCTCCTTAGAGCATGCTTTGTCTTTCTAAAATATACTTTTAATCTTTTCTAAATCTCACTGACCTGTGATTCTTCATTGTGTCAAAGGGGAAGAACCAAGGAAAAATGCTAATTACACTTCTTTGCCATTATGCCTTTCATCCCCCGCTGCTGTTGGGGTGACACCGAAGTTCAAATCACCCCCAAGGGTAACAAATAGAAGAAAATCTTTTAGATAAGTGTTTCTTTCAACCCTTTTCATATCGCATTTTGTTCTTCTGGAAAGTTTTAAACATAGAAAATTTGAAATATAACTATTTAGGAATATATTATCTGCCATGTATATTGGTAGATTGTCAGACGTCCTGTGTTAGTTTATCTGGTTCACAATTCCTATCTAATGCACAAATTTGTATTGACTACGCTGTGTTTTCCATGAGGGCGACTAACGAAAGATATATAATAAAGCATTTTTTGTGCTAAAATGCTACATCAGGCACCTTAATTTGCTGCAAATAAGACTAAATTAGAGTTTAAAATGAGAACATTGCTACCTTGTTCTTATGGTAGCAATACAGCATCCTAACAGCATGTAAGCCATCACAAGATTTAGAGCTCAACTCAATCAGTGGCAACAAAATTAGAAATAAATAGAGGAGGATCAATACAGAGTGTTGTCTGGAATAATGTAATAGCCCTTGGCTGGAAAAATCTATTTTATTTTTTTATTTTTCATCTTTTAGCTAGATATTCTGGAAGCATCTGACCTAGCTCAATGGAAACTAAATCTACTTCATTTATAAAGACAAAGAAAGTCAATAGTAAATACTATGTGTTTATATAAATATAAATACATAAACGTATATTGTGCTTGCTTTGGCAGCACATGTACTAAATGTAAATACATACATACTATGTATGTGTATACACACATATATATACCTTTTTTTTTAAGATGAACTAGCAAAACAATAGAGCATTAGGAAACAGTTTTTATTTTAAAAATTATAAGTCAAATTGATAAAACAGTTTTAAATACATGATTTGATGTGTTATTAATCAGTTTCTTCTTTTCTTGAATGTATTCCTTCAAGTGTGAGTTTATAGTATTATTCTTGCAATACTACTTGACGTGAAAAGCTTCTAATACATTTTAATGTCAAGATATGTGATGTGTCTTGGAAAAAGAAAAATAGCTAAGGTTGCTCACTGCATTGTAAGATTCTTAAAGTGCTGGATCCAATTTGTGAGCTAAGGTGCTTTAGCTGCCTGATTGAGAACTGGTTCCTCTGCTCAAGTGATCAGGGGTCAGTATACAACAGCAATGTGACTTGTCAAAATATTGGTTCCAGCTTCATCTTGCTAGGTTAGCAATGGTGCTTAGGGGAAGAACCAGTCTTTTCTATGGCATTATGGAGGGAAAGTGATTAATTCTTATTGCTGTGACTATATGATGGAGGCATCAAGGGTCAGACTATACCATGTCAGACTTCTTATTTGGGAAAGAACCAAACGTTCACTTTGATAGAGGTGTGAGTTGAGGGTTAGCGTCCAAGCCTTGCAATTGACCAGATTGAGTTATCTTAAGCCATGAGCCTAAGCCAGTTTCCTTAACATTTTGAGGAAGAAAAACACCTTTTCTAGCAGGCCAGCCAGAAGATGATCAATCCTAAGAAATTACCTCTTTACTTTTGATAACTTTGTTTGAAAATGTCTTATAAAACATCTGGCTCTTGAATTTTAACTAAAATGGGAGCTTATCTGAATTCTGATCTATAAATTAGAGCTATGGATGGGCAAGATAGGTTTTTTAAAAATGCCCTTTAAAAGCTTAAAGTTACAGTACATCTACCATAACCAAACATGGCTTTTAACTTCTATCAAGGATAACAAGTTTTAAGCAGAGATTTTAAAAACCACAGAGAAAAATATTTTCAAGTAAAGAAAGAGTGGCATCAGCAATTAATATAAATTTTCTGTGGCTTTTTAAGGAACATAAATACCAAATTTCTATTTCAAGAAGTTATTTCCTTGCTCATGGTTATTAATCCTTTAAAAAAATAAGTTAGCTTTTTTAATATTCTATGTTTTTCAGTTTGAACATATGTTAATTATAATCTTTATTAATCATCCAAAAATATGTTGTCTATTAAAGTATGATACACACAAATATAACCAAAACATGATATATAAGAAATATAATTTCTTAATTTTCATACACTATGCAGAGTTGTGATATTTCACTTATCCTTTTCATTACCTTCTTATCAAGTTTATATTTGAAAAATATAAAACATAGACACTTTTATTTAACTATCATAGTCACAGTGATTGTACTGGAGTGGCAACTATTTTAATGTCAATTTATTTTAAATTGGCATTTGTTTATAGGATGTGATTTCAAAAAGAATTTCACAGAAAAATAGAAGTTTTTAAGGCTATAGTCTAATCTCTCAATAGTTCTGATTAATGCATACAAATTCAAATAATTTTATAATTTAAGCTTCCAAAGGCAGATGTATAATAAGTCATTTTAGGAAATAAACACTTTGCCACTTTAATAGCTGGAAGTAATATCAACAAGCTTGAATCAATCATCTCTATAGGTTGTGGTGTCTATGACAAAAGGAAAAAGAATGCACCATCTAATTATCACCTTAGACCTTTGAGTGGTAAAGGAATGTCATTGTTGTCCCTCACTGGTGATAGATAATGGGCAATAATTGCTTTACTTTATGTCCCTTCAAGAGGACACCTGGAGCATCAATCGCCTCTTTCTCAGCTATTCAGATTAAATCACTTATTTTTAAATACTATTTTCAGGAAATTTATTTTAACAAATAAAACAACATTAGCCAAAGTCTTTTATGGATGCTCTAAAAACATGTAAAATGAAATTTAAAAATCAATATTTTTCATTGTCAGAATATTATAATCTAGATGTTCCTTTAAATATTCACTTAATTGGGTTCTGGGAGTCAGGAAAGGTTTAGCACTAAACAAAAGTAAAGTGAGGAGAATAGAGTATTTTCTTGCTCATTCCTTTATTTCCTTTTATTTTTTCTTTTAAAGTAATTGATAACTTTAATATAGGAAATACTTGAGAATCTATTTCTGTAGTCTGTTTTTCACTATTTTTCAGTCATTTGATTATATTTGCTTCATACTTCTTATATTTCAATAGTATCCCAGCTATCGTGAATGAAAGCATTTTACGAGGTCTAGGTCATATTGTAATTGTTAATATAGGATTAATTTTCCTTCTGCGAAGTAAATAGGGTACCATGGATCACTATGATGCTATCTTGGCTTGGTTTTAGATCGTCATAGTCATGAGACCACCACTGATATCTGAATTAAAAAGACAGAATTGAAACCATTACTTATTCTATTAAGGGAGAATTTTGCTTGTTAGGCACATTCTATCCAAATAGAGCTGAAAGTGGGATTTATGGATTGGTAGGCTTTCAGAAGCGTGAGTAGGCTACAAACAAATGTATAAGTGTGATTATTCAGAAATGGGTTATGTATTATTTACCAAGAGACCTATTTACTGGAATCATCTGTTCTTGATTAGCTGTTTGTCTTAAGTGAGAGACTGACATTGATTGGTTGGCTTGTAAAATTGTCATTAATGAATTAAAAAACAGGTTCCAATGGCTACTTACAACCATGACTACAGAATAATCAGTCTTTGCTTAAGTCCGTGGGAATATTTTCATTCTCAAGGCTTTGCTGGGTCTGATTTATTTCAGTTTTGTTCTTACAGGAGGTAGTTATAAGTACTGGCATGTGCCTCTTCTTAGGCATGATCCTTTTCACTCCAAAGTGGCTTTGGTCACCCAGAGTTCCAAAATCTGTCTCTCAGACCAGTAATACTGCTGTTCTCAGCTTATACTATATTTCTGTGCAAAGCAATTTAGAAAAAAAAAAAAAACCCTCAGTGAAAAACATAACATGCATGTATAGCTTACTTCACACAATTCACTTTTCTAAATGTTGCAGATACTCAAATTGATCTCCATAGCTTTCCAAAATATTTTACATATTTTGTCTACTTCTACAGTTACTTTCATCAGGAAAATCAGTTAAATAGAAACTAATCTATTGACTAAACTGGTAGTTTCTGAAAAAGTTATTTTCAAAAATTAATTCAACATGTAGAATATATTCATATTATAACAAAACAAGTTTTCTCTGGAATTAACAGTTTGACTGTGATCCATAGAAACAGCATATACCCATGGGTAAACAATCTGAGATACAAAGCCTTCGAGCAACCAAATGAATAATGATTGAAAAGAGTTCTAGTTCTCAAACAAATTATTACAGAGTTATGTTTGATTGATTACGCTAATGGCCCTAATGAAGGAGTCTCCCTGTATGTTCTTTCTTTTATAACTTTGTAGCATGCTTTCACTCTGACTGGGTTCAGCCATGCAACTTGCTTTGCTAACAAAACAATAGAAAATTTGATGCATATAGAGTCTTAAAAAAATACTTATTTCTGTTCTCTTTTCAAACTCTGTCACTCCCATGAGAACCAGGCTAGGCTGAAGTAAGGTCAGGAAAAACATGGGACAGTATCCCAGTTAAGATAGCCTAAAGTAGCCAGCCTCTAGCTAACCTATAAGCTCATCTCATATATCCAGACAAGATGAACTGAGTCTCACCCAGATCGGTAGAACAATCTAGTTAACATAGACTCATGAGAAAAAAACAAACACACACATCTGATTTTTTGAACCATCATATATCAGTGGATTGTTACTCAAAAATAGCTACTGATATACCAAGGGAAAAATGTGCACAATATTTCCTGTATAAGACACAGGAGTAAGTTGTTTAAAAATTAATGTTTATATACACTAAAAAGACCTTTTTGTATGCTGTTCTTCCTCCCTGAAACACTTTTTGCTAACTTCTGTGTGACTTGCTCTCTTACTTTCTCCAATTCCTGCTAAAGGTCACCTACCTAATCAGAAACTTTTCTTATCAGTCTATATGAAACAGCACATCTTGATGCCTACTGTAGTCTCTATTTCCTGCTCTATTTTTTCTTATTTAAAAATTTAATATTCCCTTTAAACATATCTTCCTCTCACACACACACAGATGTATAATTTCTTTTTAAAAAGTCTTTCCTCTCTAGAATTAAGCCACATAATTCAAACACTAGAAATTTTTTTTCCTAATAGACTGCAGTAAATTCAAGTGTCCAGAAAGTCTGAAAAGTAGTGATTTATTGATTTAGAATTATTGAATTAATGTTGATAGGTTATATATGGTTAATAGACACTGTATATATGGTGGTTATCTCATCATAAAAACTAAAGTAGTTCAAAGACAGGATGAGATCATTAGTTTGTTAAAATACATCTAACAATTATAGTAGTGAAATTAAATTAATAGGCTTAATAGCAGAATGAATGCAATAGAAATAATCTAAAACAGGGGTCCCCAGCCCTGTTAGGAAACAGACCATACAGCAGGAGGTGAGCGGCAGGCCGGCAAGCAAGCGAAGCTTCATCTGTATTTGCAGCTGCTCCCCAGTACTAGCATCACCATCACAGCTCCATCTCAGATCATCGGGCATTAGATTCTTATAGGAGCACTGTCTCTGGTGCCAAAAAGGCTGGGCACTGCTGATCTAGAAGATCAATTTTTTTTTTTTAAATAGTATTAAAATGCAGGACAAAAAAATGGAAAATATTTAAAGGAAAAGTTAAAATTAAAGATATAAAAATAAGCTATAACAGAACAAAAATAGCAAGTTATCAAAGAAACAATAAGAAATCATTTTTGAGGTGAAAGAAAGATAAATTTCAAATAGAAAAGTAACATCCAAGCGCTGACTAGAAGGAAAAGAAAGAACTAGAGATATAACACTAAATACATTTCTACAAAAAACAAAACAAACTATAATAAAAACAAACACATACATAGCTGCATATATACATATGTACATACTAAATGGAAAACCTATAAAGCTATGAAAATAAAGATATCCATAGTCAACTCATGTACAATGCTTGCAGAAAGCAATGATCAAATAGTCTTTCATCAAAAAACTTAATGGAACGAATACCATTTTTCAACCATAGTTTCACGTGTTTGAAATACATCCATGAAAAAAACATAAAAATGTTCCTACCTGCCCTATATCATGAATCATTTTGAATCTAAGTGCCAATGGCTAAATGAGCATTCAAGTGGCAGGGTAAAATAAATATTTTTAACATTCAGAGGTTCAAGAGATTTGTCAACTGCAGACTAAGATGAAAGAATTATCATAGAACATATTCAGACAAATACAAATGTAGGCGCAAAAAAAGGGTGAGAAAAGGTAAAATGTTGACAGATATTTAGAATATCTTAAGTCAACATGTAATCTTACATTTTTCTTATGAATAAAAAGGAATTAGCTAGCTGTTACTGTTGAGCAAAGGAAATTCTCTTACAAATATTTATGTAAAAGCTTTAAATATTATCACGCTAAAGCCAACAGCATCTTTAAAAATATTTTAAAATATGGTTGTATATTAATACATCTACATAATGTGTTTATATTTCTGTACATCAACTTATCACAAGCTTAGCATCTTAAAACAAAGTACATTTATTATTTCACAGTTTTCATGGCTCAGAAGTTTATGTATAATTTAAATGTTTCCTATGTTCAAGGTCTTTCTAGGCTGCAGTCAAAATGTCTCACATGAGGTCTGGAGTTCTCTCCCAAGATCACATTGTTTGCATTTTTCACTTCTTTGCAGTGGTTGAACTGAGGCTCTCAGTTGCAAGATGCCACCTCTCTCAATTGGCAGTTCACAACAAGGCTGTTAGATTCTTCATGACAAAGAAGAAAACATCTCTGCTGCTTCTAGTCTGTGATTATTTTCTCTGGCCTCTAGACCTTCTTTTAAATGGCTGATCTGATTAGATCAGGACCACCCGGAATAATCTCTCTCTTTATTAAACTGATAGTGGCTTTTATTTTTTTTTATTATTATTTTTTAAATCTTAATCTGGCTTTTTTTTTTTTTTACTTTTAAAAAATTAATTTATTGGGGTAACATTGGTTAATACAATTATATAATTTTCTGGTTAGTGGCCTTTATTGTATCTGCAAACCCCCTTTTTAAAATTTCATGTAATGTAATTCAATCGATAGAGTAATAATCCATCACGTTTGCTATATTCTATTGGTTAGAATGAAGTTACAAATCCTGCATACACTCAGATTGAGGGTATTGAAAAAGGGCATGAGCCATTGTGGATTATCTTTATATTCTTCCTACAATATATAATAGTAGAAATATATTTTAATAATCTGTTAATATCTCCATTGAACATTTACCCATTATTACATATTAATAGGAATAAAGAAAAATAGCATATGATTATCTCTGTAGATTCTTAAAAGTCATTTTATAAAATTACTGCTATTCTTGTTAAAAAGGCAGTCAGGTAATATCTCTGGTTTTGATTTGTTTTGCATTTCTCTAATAGCTAGTGAAGTTGAATATCTTTTCATATGTTGTCCATTTTAACGTCTTCTTGGTGGAAGTGTCTATTCAGGTTTTCTGCCCATTTTTTAATTGGATGGTTTTTTGTTGTTATTGAGTTGTATGAGTTCTTTGTATATTTTGGATATTAGGCCCTTATCAAAAGCGTTGTTTGCAAATATATTCTCCCATTTGGATGGTTGCCTCTTTGCCTTGTTGATTGTTTCTTTTGCTGTGCAGAAGCTTTTTAGTTTGATATAGTCCCATTCATTTAGTTTTGCTCTTACCTCCCTAGCCTTTGAGGTCAAATTCAAAAAATTCTCTCTAAAATCAAGGTCTATGAATTTAGAACCTATGTGTTCTTCTGTGCAGTTTATTGTTCAGGTCTTATATTTAGATCTTTGATCTATTTTGTGTTAATTTTGGTGTATGGTGACAGTGGTCTAGTTTCATTCTTTTATGGGTGGCTTTCCAGTTTTCCCAGCACCATTTATGGAAGAGGGTTTCTTTTACTCAGTTATGTGTTTCTGGCTCCTTTGCCAAAAATTATATATATATATTATATATATATATATTTTATAATCCATATATATATATGGATTTATTCCTGTACTCTCAAGTTTTTATAT
>NW_006443138.1:19955562-20022086 GCF_000325575.1 Pteropus alecto | reverse complement strand
TCTTCTGTACTCTCAAGTCTGTTCCATGAGTCTGTCTTTTTTTTTTTTGCCAATACTATGATATTTTGATTATTGTCACTTTGTAGCGTGATTTGAAGTCAGGCAGAGTGATACCTCTAGACTTGTTCTTTTTTCTCAGGATTGCTTTTGCTATTTAGAGTCTTTTGCAATCACATTCACATCTGATGTTTTTTGGTTCTATTTCTTTAAAAAGTGCCAGTGGGATTTTAATGAGGTTGCATTAAATCTATGCATTGCTTTGGGTAATATGGCCATATTAACTATGTTGATTCTTCCAATCTATGATCACAGAATACCTTTCCATTTCTTTGTGTCTTCTTCAATTTCTTTAACAATTTCTTTTAGTTTTCAGTGTTTAGGTCCTTCACATGCTTCGTTAGGTTTATTTCTAGGTATTTTATTCTTTTTTTTTGCAATTTCAAAAGGAATTGTATTTTTTCACTTCTTTTTCTGAAATTTTATTGTTAGTTTATAGGAATGCAATGGATTTTTGTACATTGATATTGATATCCTGCAACTTTACTATATTTGTTATTTTTAATAGTTTTTTTTTTTTTTGGAGGGGTGGAATCTTTAGGGTTTTCCATATAAAGACTCATGCTACCTGCAAAAAGTGACAATTTAACTTCTTCATTTCCAATTTAGATGACTTTTCTTTCTCTTGCCTAATTGCTCTAGCTAGGACTTTCAATACTATATTGAATAAGAGTGGTGAGAGTGGGCCAAAACATGGAAATAACTGAAGTGTCCTACAGTAGATGATTGGATAAAGAAGCTGTGGTACATATACACAATGAAATGTTACTCAGCCATAAGAAAAAAATGAAGTACTGCCATTTGCCACATAGATGGATCTTGAGATAATCATATTAAGTGAAATAAGTCAGACAGAAAAAGTCAAGAACTATATGATTTCATTCAGATGCAGGATATAAAACTGAAAGCAACAAATAAACAAGACAAACTCAGACACAGATAATTAGTTAGTGGTTAACAGAAGAAAGGGGGGATGAGTGTAGGTAGATAAGGGTAAATGGGTCAAATATGTAATGGAAGGAGATTTGGCTTTGAGTGGTGAACACACAATGTAATATACAAATGATGTATTGAATTGTACACTTAAAACCTATATAATTCTCACTCTACTAAATTAAAAAATAAAACAGTAATTTTGGATCAATTGATATGCATTTAATATGTTAAGATTAATATATTTCAGACTGAAGTCAGTCACTTACTGGAGAAATGCTAAAAGCTTTTCTATTTAGTTAGAAACACAAAAAGATACCATTTATTTTTACTACTACTTAACATTTTTCTGGGAGAAAATTCTCCAGGGTCTTTCTGCAGTTCTTGTATCAACTTTTGTTTCAGAATATACTGTCAATTGTGTTTGTATAGTAAACAGCCATTGGAATGTAAACAATGTCTCCCTGTAGAGCAGAGGGCAACTTTGTTTACTAACCAAAAATAGTAAAGATGATGTATCTTCCTATGGGACAAAAGTTTAACAGATTTGCTTACTTGCTTCTTATGTGGTCAGGGTGGAGGGTGTCCTAAATTGGGAGTTAGCGAGTTGTGACACAAATCCACTCTGTGCTATCTACATAGGCTGCTGTACATTATCACTTTAGAACTTGGAGAACAAGGAGAACCAATAGAAATGTGAAATTTATGCTGCCTGGTTTGTTATGAGTAGTAAAATTCTGTGTCTGACATAGGAGTATCACATTTTCTTCAGCATCCCTGGAACTATGGCAGTCTAATTTGTTAGCTTGCAACTAGGGTAAAAAAATATCAGACCCTTAACAGTTTTTGATATATGGTTTTGGAGACATTAGCTATTGCAATAAGGTGAGACAAAACAATGAGTATAATTGAATTGGAAAATAAAATATAACATTATCTCTATTTGCATATAATCTGAATATACATTTGGGAATCTCATGGGAAATTAATTACAAAATAAAAAAATTAAAATAATATAGTGAAATGTTTACTTTTATAATCAACATACTAAAAACAAATAACCTTCATTGATACAAACAAAAAGTCAATTAGTGAAGAATATACTAAAAGAGATGTTTTAATATATATTATGCATAAACTTAAGTAATATTGAAGAATTTATACAAATAACTGTAAAACCCATTTTTAAAGACACAAAAGTGACTTAAAAATGGAAAAAACATTACTTACTTGAATAGAAAGATTCAAAACCAAAAGTCAAAAATTCAAATATCTCTCAATTAATTTATGAATGTTTTAAAATTGCAGTTAAAATGATGTCATCTCTGCCTCCAACTCTGAGCTACACAAGTTGTTTAGAAAATTTACTTGAAAGAACAAATAAGTGAGATTAGCAAGTAAACCACAGGAAAAAACAAGGAGAATGGCACAAAACAGGGAGACTAATGGAAATAGCCCACCATAAATACAGTATCTTAAATTAGTAGAAAAAGAACGGGATTTTAATAAGCAACAATGGAAAAAAAATAACATCAGATTTATTCCCCCATTATATACCAAGTTTACTTCCAAATCTTTCCTCTTTGGACCAAATATGTAAATGTAACAAATGCAGCATAGAACTATGAGGAAAAGAATGAGTGAATTTTTCTCTAACCAAGCATAACTTGAAACCCAGCATGAATGAGAAAAATAGAAATTCAATATTATTTAAAAAGTACTTGGCAAAACAACCATAAGAGAATAAATAACAGCAAATCTTTAGTTTCCAGAATCCTAAGTAAAATGGAAAGATTATTCCAAGTTTTTAATAAAATAATAACACTTGAACAAACTTAAGCTATTAAGGCAATGTTTGTGTAAAGTCAATGCTTAGTAACCTCCAAATTTCTTTTCTCAATATTCAACAGTAATCTTTGCTTTTCACAGCTAGCTATTGATTTTCTCACATTTAATTGTACTTAACTGTACTATATTTACTTTTCTTAATTAATAGTCTATATGGCCTGCATTCACACAATTTACATCTATTTCTTTTATTATTTTGATATTTTAAAAATATTAATCTTCCTCTTCTATTTCAAGGAAAAAATATATTTTATACAGAACACTCCACTTTTTTCTTTCTTTTGCCCTGACTTTGAAATTTATTGGATAACCTCAGTTTTTAAATACATGATAATCAAGTAGCATGTGTTGAGTAACTACTGGCAAGATGGTCAAGATCACAGCTCTTTAGAGCAAAGTCCTGTGCCTTAATCAAGCTACACATCGGTATAACTGCTGTTGGTAAAATAACTTATTTTTTTTTCCATTAAACTAACATTGTATACTTAGCTGTGTTCCAAATACTAAACTAGACACTCAGTATACAAAGAATGACACCTTGGCCTTAATGTACATACTCTGTATCAGGAAGCAAATGCATACTTTTATTAATTGAATGGTATATTTAGCTGCATGCTTTACATCAACCTTTCATTTTTATAATTATGAAACTTTCAATCATAGAAGTGCCATGCCAGACTTCTGCTGCAATGATCTGTTACACTATACAGTACACTGTATTGCACCATACTGGCAACTGGGAAGCTATTTTCTGGTATACTTACATTTGTATGTGTGTGCGCGCGCACGCGTGCTGTTACACTATACAGTACACTGTATTGCACCATACACTGGCAACTGGGAAGCTATTTTCTGGTATACTTGCATTTGTATGTGTGTGTGCGCGCACGCATGTACACACACACACACACTCTCTCTCTCTCTCTCGGAGGAAAATCAAATACTTAATAGCATATGTACTTATTTTTATTGTATTCCTTTTATAGCTACTTTTAAAGGTCATGGCCATACCTCAGAGATTTTTCTTGAATTCCATTTTTCTTTGACTTTAGTGAAACATATCTTATGCGTTTGTCTTCCTGAGATTTTTATTGTTGCTTTTCTATTTTTTATGGTACCCAAGTTGTTCTGTGGGATTCTTTCATTATTTTTTACTAGTTTATTTATTTTAAAATGGCAGTACTATAGACCCTTGCTCTTATTTTCAGCAAGAATATAGCAAAAGCATTGTCGGAATAATCATTTTTACAGTAAGGTAGCATTTCAGTCTTTTTTATTTTCAAGTTGAACATATATTGATGTTCTGAAGTTTGTGGATTATAGTAGGAGATTAAAGTACATAAAACGTGTTATTTAATGAAACACTATTAAACTTTCCTGACAGTTCATTTGAAAAACCATGATCTGTCAAAATTTTTTTCTAAAAGGAATTTAACCTCTAAGGTATTTTCATTGTGTTAATTTCTCTAGTCTATGTCTTTTAAATAATGCTTAAATATAGTCTCAGAATAAAAAAAAAAGTGAAATTTCTTTAGCATCAGAAGTGAAAATAAGTTGGGCTTATCCATCATTAAGTCAACATTTTTCAAGTGCGTTTAATATGCCAGAGACTGTGTCAACAACTGGGGATAAAGAGGTTATAAAAGTGCCTTTGATCAGTTTGAGTTCAGGTGTAAAAAGTGCTTGATTTGAAATACAATAGTATCAGAAACAATGCATATGGTATTCTGGATGTCAAAATATAACAATTGTATTGAGTTACTAAGAAATAGGGACTTTTTTTTTTGGAAGTAGTTAACAAGAGTAAAGGGATTTTACCTGACATCAATCGCTTTTCCCTTGTCTTCTGCCTTCCACTTTTGCTTTCCCTGCCCTTTCCTTTGACAGCTGTTTAAGTCTCTCTCGTTTCTGCAAAGGAACTTTGGCTCCCCTTTCCTTCTGTACCTTCTTGCTCATCCATGTATTAATGCTGTTTTAAATTTTCTGTCTTATGTTATTCTACAAGGTCATTATATTGTTCCATATAGTTTGTGTGTTGATTAATAACACTATCTTAACCTCTGACCTCTTTGATTTAAAACTTATCAGTTTAAGTCTATGGCCATGCTACAAGCCCAATCCCGTCTGATCTCAGAAGCTAAGCAGGGTCGGGCCTGGTTAGTACTTGGATGGGAGACCACCTAGGAAGACCAAGTGCTGTAGGTGTAAAAAATAAAAAATAAATATGGAATTGTAAACTGACAAGGTCCTTGCAATCTGTGAGGTCAACCACGGGTTGCCTTGCCTAAAAAAGAAAAATAACAAAATAATAATAAAACATCAGTTTATTTGGACATAGAATTGCTATGCTTGGTTTGACTTTTCTGGTGCCAGTTTATAATTATGTGTCCACTACTAACTGCTATAACAACTCTCTCCTCCTGGTTTGACCTTTAAGTTTAGAGTAACTTGAAAGTTGGAGATAAGATATAATTTAGTGACCCTTTATCTACTAATAAATGTAGTTTGTTCATTTGTTCACTATTTATATTTTTAGTACTTTATGTAGGTTACAGGCTCTGATATTTTGGTAGAAATACCCATTGAATTTGATTAACTTATTACCCTTACAAGGTTAAACTCTTCTTTATGAAGGAGAACAAAGACAATGAATTAAAGCACAACTAGTGTAGTATACAATAGTGATAAGTACAATATTATAGTAATTAATAAAGGGGCAGAGAGTGGTGAAAATGAGGACAAGCTAATTCTAAGAGGAGCTTGCCCTAGATGGACACAAGGTAAATGTTTTGCAAAGAATTATATCCAATCAGATTGAAGAGCATTTCATCAGAAGAAAGAACAAGAAAAGCGCTGAGGAAGGCATGAGGGCAGGTGTTTGTCATATAGAAAAGAAACCCGTGGGATTGACTATAGAGTGGTAAGAGCAAACAGAAAGGGACTTGAAATGAAACATATATAACTATCATATTTTATTCCCATTTTAGAGATGTGAAGTTGATGTCTTTTATAGCACTGGACAAATGCTGTATATTAATTCATATTTATCATCGATTTTCCTTGAAGCAGCATGTAATGATTTCAGCATAGCAATTAACATATATTATTCTTATTTGGTCATCACAATATCTATATCTCTGTGAGATTATAAGAGCAAGTGTGTAAGTGAATTTTATAGTTGAGGAACCAAAAGAGTAATGACTTCTCTTATATAAACAGATAAGTGATACCTTTGGAATTTGTTGGGGAATTTTTATACAATCACTTAACTCTCTTCATCACTGGTTTCTACTATTTAGAAATGATGTTCAAAGAACCAAATTGGTCATCGTTATTTATGTTGACCTAGTAATTGAAAAACACTACTCATTAAATGTGAGACGCAGAATACAAATTCAAGCGGAGGTCAAATGAGGTTTTCCTAAGAGAGGCCCAAAATCAATGATTGAAGTCTGTGTGTTGAGGAATTTGCTTCTGTAGGCAGTCTCAGAGTTCTTTTAACAAGATATCTTCATGTAGTATCTGTTTTGTTTTGCCAATACAATTACCTTCCAAAAAGAGTATGTGAGGAAAAAATGGCATGTGTACCCCAAGAAGATAGGTTTTGAGGCCTGAGACTGTCCCAAAAGTTCAGACTACCTGGTAGCAGGGAGCAGAAAAAGACTTTTCTAATTTATCCATCCATCCATCTATCACATAGCATAATCCAGAGAGTCATTGTCAGAACTAGGTTCCTATTGTTGTAGGACTTCAGTGACTCTGATGGTAATGTAATCCAATGATATTAGGCCTTTGCCAATTAAATTGACTACCCTTCCCCCTTAGAGGACATATAGAGGTAAAGAGAAAGTTACAAAAAGAGACTCAGGTATCCTTTTTAAAATTCTTCTGTTCAAGGGTAAAGGGGCATGTCAAAGCTCCTCTTAGACAATTGTGTGCCATGTATATGTAATAAAAAATGAACATTCAAAGAAAATAATAGTTGAGGAGAGTCATGTGAACAGCTGAATGACAGAAGTTAGAGCCACAGTGTAAAAATCATTTAAACTCAGATTCAGAAGATTAGTTGTATTAGTTATTTATTTCTGCATATTGAATTATTCCAAAGTTGGTGTCATAAAACAAACAATCCGTATTGCCTGAGTTTCTCTTTTCTAGGAATCCAGGCTAGCTAGGTCTTGTAGCTCAGGGTCTCTCACAGGGCTTCAATCAAAGTGTCAGCTTGGGCTACAGTCATCTTCAGTCTTGGCTAGGGAAGGATCTGCTTCTAAGCTTACTCACCTGGCTGTTGGCAGGATCCGTTTCACATGCTATCACAATAAAAGACTTCAATTATTTGTTTCTTATTGGCCAAAGATTACTTTCATTCTCTGCCAAGTGGGTCTCTTCATAATGTACCTCACAAGATGGTGGCTTGCTTTATCAGAGCAAGCAAGTGATGAGAAGGAGAAACAGAGGGAAAGATATTTAACTACTCAACTTCCCAAAAGCAAAACTCTCTTACTTTTTTGTGTTTTTATTTAATTCATTTATTTTTATAATGTTATATATTAACTCTTTAAAAATATTTATTTATTTTAATTCGTTTCAAGTACATTGATTAGACATTTATATAGTTTATAAAATGATCCCTCTAATTGCTCCTTCTCTCTTCTGGTTTTCCGCCTAGCCAATATATTAATGCTAACTGTATTCTCTACACCATGCTCCCCATCCCCTCGACCATCTATCAACTACTAATTTGTACTTCTTTAACCATTCATCCCATTCTTCCAGCCCCCCAGATCCCCCACCCCTCTCTCTACCACCAAACTGTCTACTCTATTTGTGAGTATGTTTTCGATTAGTTTCTTCTTTTTGTTCTTTAGATTCTGCATATAAGTGAAATCATATGGTATTTATCTTTCTCTGACTTATTTCATTCAGCATAAGAAGCTCTAGGTCCATTTATGTCATTGCAAATGGTAGGATTTTAATTTTTTTAATGGCTGAGTAATATTCCATTGTATATATGAACCATAACTTCTTTATCCAATCGTCTGTTGATGGGCATTTAGGTCACTTCCATATCTTGGCTATTGTAAATTGTGCTGCCAAGAACATAGAGATGCATAGATATTTATGAATTATTGTTTTGGTTTTCTTTGGATAAATACCCCGGAGTGCAATTGCTGGGTCAAAAGGTATATTCATTTTTAAGTTTTTGAGAAACCTTTGTATGGTTTTTCATAGTGGCTGTACCAATTTGCAGTCCCACCAACAATGTATAAGGGCTCCCTTTTCTCTGCATCCTCGCCAACACTTGTTCTTTGATTTATTGATGATAGCCATTCTTATTCATTTATTTTTCACTAAATTTATTGGAGTAACTTTGGATAATAAAATTGTAAACTTGTTTCAAGCGTACAATTCTATAACATGTCATCTGTATATTGAATTGTGTGTTCACCACCCAAAGTCAAATCTTTTGTCACTATATATTTGACCCCCTTTACCTTTTTCTACTTCCTTCCTTCCCCATTTCCCTTGGGTAACCAACACTCTATTGTCTGTGTGTATGAGTTTTTTGTTTGTTTGTCTTATTCATTTGTTGCTTTCAGTTTTATATCCCTCATATGAGTGAAATCGTATAGTTCTTGACTTTTTCTGTCTGACTTATTTCATTTAGCATGGTATTCTCACCCATCCATATTGTTGCAAATAGCATTATTTTGTCTTTTCTTATGGCTGAGTAATATGCCATTGTATACATGTACCCCATCTTCTTTATCCAATCACCTATTGAAGGACATTTATTTCCATGTCTTGGCCTCCATGAATAATGCTTCAATGAACATAAGACTGTTTTATCATGACGTAAGCACCACGGCAGGATGTGTATGTGAAAGAATGTTAAAAACATCAAGTGTTATGTAAATAAACCAGCATTGCTATTATTGCCGTTGTAGTATAATAGTTTAATTAAAAATAATAGTCTAGTAATTGTATTATTAAAGTAACATAGGGAATGAGGTTTGAATAAGGAACCCGCAAAGCGATATTTTTAATAGTAACAAAAAACTAAAGATAAACCCATAATTTTTGGAAAATATGTAGGTTTTAAAGTAAAATGTTCAATAGAGTGAGGAAAATATTCATTTCACCAATATTTTTAATCACCTTATAGTGCTAATCAAATTAAAAGTGGCTCAATTATAGACCTAAACTGAATTTAATTGTCCTTATGGATTTGAGGGAAATAAATGCCTCAAAGGAATATTTAGTTTAACCTAATGCAAACCTCATGCTTTATATAAGTGGAAAGAAGCAGAGTTAAAAGTTTATATAGATCAAACAGCAAAAGTGTACCAGAGTCTCCCCTAGAGTACTGGCCTCTGTTATCTAGGCCATTTTTTTTTAAAGAATAGTTTCTTTTATTCTTAGATTTTTTCTCTGTTGAATTATTATTTCTAATAGAAGAAAATGAATAGTTATAAAAAAAACCAATAGATTAAATAGGGTAAATGAATATTCTAACTATAGACTCAGAGGTTTATTATTTTTTGGTTTTGTGTGTGTGTGTGTGCATTTCTACCTTCTAAAAATTTTTTTCTCTATTTCAGTACAAACATTGTACTGAAAAGTATTGAAAATCTTTGGCATAAAATGAAACACTATTTGTTATAGATATTACAAGGGGAATATTTGTATTACATACTTGCCACTTGTACAAAATTGCTTCATTAGAGCCAAGAACAAAAATATTTATTTTTTATACTTACTATTTATAGAAGCATTTGGAACATGAAAGAATAATTCCAGAATAATTAGTGTACATCAGTGTGGGTGTTTGATTGTTTGCTCAAAACGTGTTCTCATTACTGACTTCTAGGTAGAATTAACCTAGGTTTTAAATGTTACTGATGACTTGGCCCCATACTTTACCAAATAAATCGGAACCTCTGTGGTTGCAGTCAAGGTATTAATATTTCAAAAGTTGTTTAGGTCACTCTAACATACAGTTAGGGTTGATAACCCCTGAGTTATATTAAAGAAAAAATATATTAATGTTAATTCCAGATTTGGGTACATACACTAAAACTACCTAATCCAAATACTTAAAAAAAAAAAATGATGTCTTCATTCGTAAGCATTTACAGATATTTACAATTACTTTCTCTCATAGAGTTCTTTTAGACTAATGTTCTTGATGACTTGTAAAGAGTTGTAACATCAAGTTATCAAATTAATGATGTGTCATCACCTGCTAACATGAAATAGGTGTTATGTTTCTAACAGCAAATGCTAGATTAATGTCATTTTAGTCACAAGAAGTTCAAAATCAATTTTGATGCTAATCAGCATTTGAAAGAATAGATTGGTAATGCAGTGAATGCCATTACCTTTTCAAGCATTTCTTTTATGTGATGCTCCCCGCTGAAGTGAATAAGGTTTTGAGGCTATGATACCATAAAGCTGGGGTATCAGATTAAGAGAAAGAAAAAAAAAATCCTGAAGAAGTTAAAACATCTTTAATGAATTTATTTTTGCTTATAATAAACTAGCATTTCAACAAGAGAGAATATATCACTATTGAAAAAATTCTTTACAAATTAAAAAATAGAAGTTGACATGATTTTGTGTTCAATCATTTTAATTTTAATATAAAATTCTTAAACCTTAAATTGTTCTTTTTATCTCTAGTGCTTGATGTAATTTTAGACTATTACTATATTTGCTCCATTAAAGTGACCTAATCAATAGAAGGAAGGCAGCATCATGATAATATTCCTAAGAGAAAATATGATCTTGCTACACTGAATCAAAAGTAACATGTAAAGGATCTAAAGCATGTTTTGTTTAAATATAGATCTCTTATTATTCCCTATGTAAGTTTGAATGATATTCTGTAATTACTGTAATTTCGTTCATCCACAAACACTACTTATGGAGAGAAATTCAGATCAATACGAGTTTCAGTTGAAAAAAAATATTTAAAGTCTTGATTGAAAGTGGAATCTTTTTGCATATTTCTCTACTCTAAGAAGATTTATCAGAAAAAAAAAGTAAAAAATATTTTAAAACTTTCTCATTTTGCTTAGAATTCTAGTATAAAGCCATAAATTTTATATAATACAACTATAGAATAGAAATGGAAATGTAATGATAAATGATTTGTGTGTCTCAAAGTGAACAAAATATATTGAGGATATTAGATGTGCACAACAGAAGAAATGCAGCCTATTCCTCCATAACGGCAATACATATTTATTTTAAACCAGAGTTTATATGTTGCTAGTGTTGGGTTCTTGAGTCGTTTTCTGTAATGTGTACTCACTTTTGAGCAATTTCTTCTTCATACGATCATTGTGCCTGGGAGGCAATTGGAGTATTATTGAAAAGAATTATCAGGCAATCTTAACCCACTCCCAGTTTTAAACGTTGGATCGCATGATGGCTATGACCTTGTTTTAATCCTTGTAGGAAAGCTAGATTTTATTTCATGACTTTACTAAAAAGAAGCTCTCATTTTTTATAATTTAATTTTTGACTGTCAGTTTTCTTTTCCATCCTAATGCTTGAATTTACTGACTTTCTCTATTCCCTTTCATTATTGATTGCAAAATAGAAATATTCTTCACTTAGTTTTTTTTTTTTTTTATAGTGCTTTGTCAAATACAACTAACAGCAAAGCGCACATGCAATTGATAAGCTATTTTAACCTTCCATCAACCACCACCCTAGGGTAAATTAGCTGTGTTATATGCCTTCCAGTTTATTGCCTGTGTATTTTATACCAAATATTTTCCACTACTAATATGAATACTGTCCTATACTCTGATAACATTTTTGTCCTCCACTGCCTGCTGCCTGACCCCCAAAGCAATGCCACCAATATTAGATTTCAATTTTTGAGGCAGCACTCCACACATAGGTATTTCTCTTTCAGACGGGATGGCCTAAATAAATTATGCTGTTTTAAAAACACCACAAAAATCTCCATTTCTTTAAAGCAAAAAGATTTTTTAGAGAAGTTTTAGATATATAGAAAAGTTAAACAGAAAATACAGAAAGGTCTTATATGTCCCTCTCTATTTCCCAAAATTTCTTTTATTATTAACATCTATTAGTGTTGTACATTCTTTACAATAGATATGTTATTAACTAAAATCTATAGTTTACACTAGGATTTGGATTTCGTTTTGTACAGTTCCATAGATTTTGACAAATATATAATGTCCGCCATTATAGTATCATACATAATAGTTTGATGTCCTAAAAACATTCTGTGCTCGTGCTCTACCTATTCATCTCCTCACCATTTGCTCATGCCTCTGGCAACCACTGATCTTTTTACTGTCTCTAAAACTTTGCCTTTTCCGGAAGGTTATATAGTTGGAATCATACAGTATATAGTTTGGTTTCATTAGCAACATGCTAATGATTGGTTTCTTTCATTAGTAATATGCACTTAAAGTTTATCCATGACTTTTCATGACTTGATAGTTTTATTGTTGAATAATGTCTCATTGTATTGATACATAATAGTTTGCCCATTAATCTTTTGAAGGACATTTTGATGGCTTCCAAGTTTTGACAATTATGAATAAAGATGCTTTAAACACTCTGTTGCACGTTTTTATGTGAATACAAATTTTCACCTCATTTGGATACGTAACTAGCTGTGTGATTGCTGGATATGTGATAAGATTGTTGAGCTTTGTAAGAAACTGCCAAATTGTCTTCCGAAATGTCTGTACCTTTTTGCTTTCTCACCAGCAATGCATGAGATTTCCTGTTGTTCCACATCCTTCCAGAAACTGATCTTGTTAGTGTTTTGGATTTTAGCCATTCTAACAAGTGTGTAGTAGTATCTCATTGCTGTTTTAATTAGAAATTTCCTAATGACACATGATGTTAAACATCGTTTAATATGCTTATTTGATACCTGTGCATATTCTTTGGTGAGGTGTATCTTTAGTCCATTATGTGGTTGATTGCTTTTTCATGATTGAGTTTTTAGTGTTCTTTGCGTATTTGGATACCAATTCTTTTTTAAATTTCTTATTCATTTTTTTTTTTTCGGTGACCTTGATTAACGAAATGCAGTAAGTTTCAGGTGTACAATTTAACAGTAAGGTATATATATGTATATACATTGCCTTGTTTTCTCCCCTCCCATACTTAGATTTTTTTTTCTCTCACCACATATTTGACCCCTTTGACTCCATCTACTTCCCTCCTCCTCCTTTTCCAACCCCCACCCTCTGGTAACCACTAGTATATTGTCCATGTCCACGAGTCTCTGTTTGTTCTGTTTGTTTGTTGCTTTTAGATTTATATCCCACATATAAGTGATTCATATGGTTTTCAACTTTTTCTGTCTGGCATATTTCACTTAGCATGATTATCAGATATGTTTTGTAAATATTTTCTCTCAGTCTGTGGCTTGTCTATGAAATCTCTTAACTGTATTTGCGGAGAAGAGTTTACTTTTAATAAAGTTGAATTTATCAATTTTTTATTCCACATATAATTCTTTTGGTGTTATACATAAAAAGTAATCTCCACGTTCAAGATCACTTATATTTTCCTTTGTGTTATCTTCTTGGAGTTTAATAGTTTGCATTTTAAATTTAAATCTGTGAACCTGAGTTAATTTTTAAGAAATGTGTAGGTTCTTTGTCTAGATTTTTTTCAGCATGTGTATATCCAGTTCTTCCTTATAAGCTTTCTCTTTTAAGACTCCTTTATTCATTGAATTGCCTTTCCTTTTTCATCAAATTTCATTTGACTATATTTGTATGGATATATTCTTGGGCTCTCTATTCTGTTCCATTGATCCCTTTGTCTATTATTTCACCAGTACTACAGTGTTACATTATTATAATCTTACAGAAAGTGTCAAAGTTGAGTAGTTTCAGATTAGGTTCTTCTTCTTCAATATCATGTTGGTTATTCTGGGTCTTTTGCTTCTCTCTATAAACTTTAGAATCAGTTTGTAGATAGCCACAAAATAATTTGCTAGGATCTTGATTGGGATTACTTTGGGAGTTTTTAGACTATGTTGAGAAGAACTGACATTTTAATAATATTGAGTCTCCATATTTATGAACATATAATATCTCTATTTATATAGACCTTATTTCTGTTATCAGAATTTTGTAGTTGCTGTGATCTGAATGTTTAGATTATCTCAAAACTCATATATTGAAATCCTCCTCTTCAAAGGTGATGGTGTTAGTTGGCGAGGACTTTGGGAAGTGATTTAGACATGAAGGATTAGTGCTCTTATAAATGAGATCCCAAAGAGGGTCCTTACTCTTCTACCATGTGAGTGAGTACACAGTGAGAAGTCCACATCCTATAAGAGAGCCTTCACCTGACCATACTGGTACCTTATCTCAGACTTCCAGCTTCCAGAACTGTAAGAAATAAGTTTGTTCTTCACAAGCTACCTAGTCTGTAGTATTTTGTTATAGCAGCCCCATACTAAAATGGTAGTTTTCTTCATATAGGGCTGGTACATATGTTGTGAGATTTGTACATAACCATTTAAATATTTTTTTCTGGTGTGAATATAAATGGTATGCTTTTAGTTTTAAGCTGGTATATAGGAAGGCAATTAGATTTATATTGACCTGGTATCCTGTAACTTTGCTATAATTTTTTACTGAATCCAGGGTTTGTGTGTGTGTGTGTGTGTGTGTGTGGTTTTTGATTCTTGAGATTTTCTATGTAACAATCATATCATCTGATAATCTGCGAACAAAGATAGTTTTATCTCTTTCTCCTCAAGCTGTAAACTTTTATTTCCCTTTTTTGACTTTTAGATAGGATTTCTATTTCAATGTTGAATAGGAGCCTTGAGAAAGGGCGTTCATGCCTACTTCCAATCTTAGTGTAAAAACATCTAGTTTCTTACCATTAAGTTTTATGTTAGCTGTAAGTTTTCAAAAGATGTTTATTATATTCAGTTGAAGTTCTCCTGTATTTTTTATTTGCTGAGAGTTTGTATCACAAATCATGTATTTTGTCAAATGCTTTTTCTGCATCTATTACTATGATAATGTGACTTTTCTTTTTGATTCTGTTTTTAAACAGAAGAAAATTATATAAAATTTATTAAAATTTTACAGTGTGCATGTACATTCTCTTCACAAGACAATAAAGACCTAGAGAAATGATTGGAGCAGAAAGATTTTATACCTTTTAGACAAAAAATGATAAAGAAATGAAGAGATGTAAAGGTTTGGGCTAATGGCAGTAAATAGTGAAGTTATTAGGAAGATAGTTTAACAAGATTTGTACAGATTTATCTTCTTAAGCCTGTTGATGTGATAGATACATTAATGAATTTTTGAATGTCGAACCTGTCTTGCATACTTGAGATAAATTCTACTTGCTCATGGAGTATTATACTTTTTGTACATTGTTGGTTTTAATTTGCTAATGTTTTGTTGAAAATTTTTGCATTTATGTTTATGAAAAATATTGGTCTATAATATTTCTTCCTTGTAATGTCTGTCTGGTTTTGGTATTAGGGTAACACTGGCTCCATGGTATGAATTAGAAAATATTCCCTTTACTTCTATTTTCTAGAAGAGATTATAGAGAATCAGCAACATTGCTTCCTTAGAATATATGAGTAAAAGCATCAGGGCCTTGTGCTTTCTGTTTGGGTTATTAATTATTAAAGAAATTTCTTTAAGAGATATAAGCCTATTAAAATGATCTGTTTCTCTTTCTATGAGTTTTTGTTGACTACATATTTCAAGGAATTGTCCATTTCACTGAAACTATCAATATTGTGAGCATAGAGTGGTTCATCATATTTCTTTATTCTTTAAATATCCACAGATCTAGTAGTGATGGCCCCTCTTTTATTTCTGATAATTTGTATCTTTCTTGTTTTTTTCTCTTGGTTAGCCTGGTTAGAGGATATCACTTTTATTATATTTTTAAATAACCAGCTTTAAATTTTATTGATTCTCTTCTATTGATTACTTGTTTTAATTTCATAGATTTCTGTTCTCTATTATTTCTTTACACCTGACTTATTTTGAATATAATATTACCTTTTTTAATTTTTAAGGTGGAAGCTTACATTTTTGATATTAGATCTTTATTTTCTAATATATACATTCAATGCTAGAAATTTTCATCTAAGAAGTTTACTTTTCATCCCATAAATTTTGATGATTTGTTTATCTTTTCAATTAGTTCCAACTATTTTTAAATTTCTTTAATCCAAATGTTATTGAGAAGTGTATTGTAATTTACAAATATTTTGATGCTTTTTAGTTATATTTCTCTTATTGATTTTCTAACTTAATTCCATTATGGTCTGAGAGCAAACTTTGCATGCTTTCTATTCTTTTAAATTTATAAGGAGTGTTTTATGGCCTCAAATTTGGTTTATCTTGCTGCATGGTCCATGTGATCTTGAGAAGAATGTATATTATGCTGTTTTTGGATGAAGTAGTCTTTAAATGTCAATTAGATTTAGTTGATGATGGTGCTATCCAGTTCATTTATGTCTTTACTGATTTACAGCTTGCTGAATCTGTAAATTACTGATTGGTGTTGAAGTCACCAACTGTAATAGTGGATTCACCTATTTCTTTATATACTTTTAGGATTTTTGGCCTCACGTATTTTAATACCCTATTTTTAAGCACATACACTTTATGGGTCATTGTGTCTTCTTGGAGATTTGACTCCTTTATCAATATGTAGTGTCCTTGTCCATCTCTGATAATTTTCTTTTCTGTGAAATTGGATTTATCAATATAATTTTTCTCCAACTTTCCTTTGATTAGTCTTAACATGGTATATCTTTCTCTTTTCCTTTACTTTTTATCTATCTTTGTCCTTATATTTATGGTAGATTTCTTACAAATAACATATAGTTGAGTCTGAGGTTTTTAAATCCACTGATAATCTGTCTTTTAACTGGTGAACTTATACCATTTACAGTTAAAATGACTATTAATATAATTGATTTCTGCCATGTTTTTATACTATAATCTAATCCTTGCCCTTTTTTTTCTTCCCCTATTTTTCTGCCTTATCTGGTTTTAATTTAGTATTTTATATGACTCCATTTTTTCCTCCTTTCTTAGCATATCAATTATATATGTTTAAAAAATGTTTATTGGTTGTTTTAGAGTGTATAATATACATTAACAACTAATAATTTTACTTTTGAAAAACACTACACTGTTTCACTGGTAGTTAAGTTATAACAGTATTCTCAGGTCTTCCTTTAGCCCTTTTAAAATTGCTGTCATTCATGTCACTTATCCATAAGCTATTATTATATAATACATTATTGCTACTATTATTTTGAGAAGTCGTGGTTATGAAGATGTGAGAACAGTATTTGGTGTATAAAGTCCATTGAAATCTTAAGGAAATTGCATAGTTTATCATCTGGCCTGAGCAAGCAAATTGATGATTACAAATAACGTGATACACTTTTTAATTCTCTTAGCCACCTAACCACTCTACCCAGCAATATTACACATTTAAAAGCCACCTTTGAATTCAATGATGTAGGTGATGTATAAATATGATTTAAATAAAAAAGTGTCCTGTTGGTATATCTGTAAGAACGTTCAAAGCATATGAGTTTTTTTTTTGCATTATCTCAAATTATTACTTCAAGCACTTCTTTTCAAAATGAAACACGACTTTTCATATAATAACAACAACATTTCTGATAAGAATATTAACAGTACTAATTTTGGTCATATGTAATAAAGTGGTGAATTTGAAATTAACTATCAGTTTTAAAATTCAACAAAATGCATAAAATGCACTTACATTAAAGTTAGGTATAATTCTCAGGTATCTTTGAGATAAACTACTTTTTTATTTTTTTATTCAGTGTATGAACATATCACTCAAGTTAACCAAGAAAAATAAACCCAGAATATAGCCACAATTAGGAGCTATTCATAGCGATAAAGAATTCCTTACTCTGTGAAATCATCACTTCAGTATTCATTTATATTTTTTGTAGCAGCTTAGATAGGTCTTTTTCTGAGATATAGTTTGCCGCCAGGTCATTGGTTAGTCTATAAACCTTAGAATCCCAGATGTAGACAGAGAATTTCTAGAGAAACTCCCCCCAAGCCCAAAACATGTATGTTTTTATATTCTGAATCAAATTAAATTCAGTACAATCTTATCCATAAAATATTTGGAAAATGAAGATTTGGTAACCAAATGTTGACTGTAGAAGAGAACTATAACAACCAATGACTTTTTAATTTTCACCTGAAAAGTGCATTTCAAAAATCTTTGGAGTTTTAGCTTTCATTTGGTTTATGGAGATTGTTCTTCTACATTAGTGCTAAGATGATGTAAAAATATTTATCATTCAGGTTAATATCTTACAAAAATTTCGTATAAATATCCCTAATGGTAGCTATATATTTAGCTATATGAGTGCATCTAGCAAGTTTTAGTATGTCTTTCAGTTTCAACATTTTTATAAAATTAAGTAAAATAATGGCAATAAAATATTGTCATACCTTTGAATACTGTGGTGATTATTAAACAAATAATCATGATTCAAGATCCAATTACTCCAAGGCAAGTATGTAATATGTCACCAGGGACAATTATGGCAAATTAATTACATAGTAGAATATAATTTTACAATGAAGAATAATTATTGTTTTATTCCTGTGGTCCATAACTCAGTATTAGCTCATAAAGTAGAACTCTATTAAGTGCAAAATTATCTTTTGGTTTCTTTAATAATAAAAATCCATTTTAGAGTAATATCTCATGTAAATTAAACAAGATGTATGAAAATGTTTAACACCGTATCTGTAACTATAATTGTTTAGTGACACTTTATTAGAACACTTTAACTTTTCATTGAAATATACTCCTTTTTCCCCAGATATTTATCTGTAGTAAGAAAAACATTATATTTTCAATTTAAAAATATAATTTGTTTTTGAATGATTACCAAACTAATTTAATAAAAAAGGAAATATTCCACTATGAATTACTTTGTAGTGTCAATAAATATTTGACACCATTTGAAATGTAGCAGATGGAGCTTTTTGAGTAGCTGATTTTGATTTCCTAAAATAAGGAAAGTCTAAGTGAATAGAGCACTTCTGGTTTATCAATTATGTTGTTCTCATCATTCTTGCCAAACATATCCAGTATTTGTAGCAGCACTGCTGCCCTAGAAATCTCAGAAAAATGTATATATACATTTTATGGATACAGTTTTAAGCTTTCTGCTTCTTTTGTTTAGTGTTTGTAGCAACAACAAAAAGTTTTCGCCAAACATTTTGTTTTCCTCCTGGGCACACAAAAACATTATATTTTCCAGCATTTGCCTTTTCTTCTCATGGTGTTGGGTGGTAGTATATGACTAATTTCACTTAATAGAATGTGAGAAGAAGTGTTATACAGCACAACCAAGTTTGGATTGTAATCTCTCCCTTGCAAATCCTCCATTTTATGTCTTCCAGCCTCTGCTGATATTTTGTGGGCGATGTGCTAGGAGATCAGCTTTACAAGATGAATAAACTGACGGGGCGTTGCTTCTAATGGCAACTAAATTGAGTTTTGAGTAATATTGAAAACTGAGTAATCAACTTTCAGTGTTCACTGAAAATTTGCTTTTTTTAATATAACAGCTAAAATTATATATTCAAAGCTTATATAACCTAATTCGATTTTTGTAAGATTTTATATATCATACAATAGAATATAATTCATTCAGTATGTTTAAAAGATGTAATTGAAAAGGAATTTTAAATTTGTGATATTTTAAGGAAAGCTTAGTGAGTATAAAAAATTTTAGTAATGTATTTTTATTTAATACTATAACACAAAATGCATGTTACCTTATAACTATAGTATTACCTATATTTGTTATATAGACAAACTACGTAAACATTGCACTCTGATAAAAACTCTCAGTATGAATAACTCAGAGATAAACACAGTTTGAGTTTGCTTGTCTGCTTGTATTTTAACTAAAGGAGAGGTTATTTTAAAGGTTACATAAAATAAACACTAAATAAAAACTTTTACTCCCATAATTTTAATTAATTAATTAAACCATTATATGCAGCCTTGGAAAAATTTTTGATGTGTTTTCAATGTTTAACATCTTCAATAATGAAGAATTAAAATTATTTTGTATACTTGAATGTTATCTGTAGTCTACATATTTACTTACCATTGATGGTATTACTAGTAAATTAAATGTAATTTATACTTAAGATACCATTAACAGAGCCTTGATTTAAGAACATACTTAACTTATGATTTATGGAATTATGTTATTTAGGTGTTTGCTGTGAGAAATAATAAGATTATCATACATTGGATGTGTAGAAATTAATCAGAAGTAGGTGAAAACAGTGGTTTTAATGGCAGTAAAGAACTATCAATTTCAGTAGGGTTTTAGTTGGAGTATGTAGGTAGTTGTCATCAATGGAATAAAATATATTTTAATTTTATAATATTTGTTTATAGAAAAAATACCAAGAGTTGTATGTCTATTGCAGGCCATAATACTAATAATGTTCATTAAGAGCAGTGTAATCTACTCAGCCACATATATAACATGTTATACACACACACAATATTGTTCAATATGTTATCAGTTATAAATATACATACAATCTTATTTTTAAAGACTTACAAAAAGGAACTAATGAATTATTTGTACAGCTAATTTTGTGGTGAACAGACCAAATCATTTTTGTCTTAGATTTTTTTTTAAAAGGCAGAATGTGCTTTAATTTAAAAACAACACTCTGCATGGGAGAAGGGAGATAATGTATCAGGCAATTAGATATATTTCTATCACTAAAATGACTCTAAAAATTGATCTCAGGAACTTGTAAAATAAAAATTATTCAACATAAACATTAGCCAAAAATACCTTTCGTTATGTGTAACACAAAATGTGAAAGCTATATAATGTCCATATTTATCTTCCCAAAAGTTCTGTAGTTTTCTATAATTCAGGGACTTTGTGTAGAAAAGCTTTTGCTTTCACACTTTACTGTAAGTATGAAGCCTAATTATAATATTGTCTCTTTTTCTATTTGAATGTGTCAGTTTTCATATTATGACTTTCACACCTGTATTAGATAAGATTAAACAGCCATGTCATCTGAGACCACCCAGCAACTAAACTGTGAAAATTAATTTCAATTTCACCTAAGCTCAGACCCATGCTGTTTTCCTATTACTCCCATACCAGGATATCTGTGACTTCAGCTTTCCAAATGGCGTATTTATTATAGACAGTCACCTAAAGAATTGTGATGACAAACTCTATCTCATATTTTTATATAACTTTAATAAACACATTCTGTTTAATGGAAGGACATCATGAAATTATTTTTCTTGTTTCTTCTTGACAAATATTTAAAAATTTATTGAGAAATATTTAATATTTAAATATTGAAAAATATTTAAATAATATTTTTAGAGAAAGTGTTTAAAAATAAAAACTGACACAATTTAAAAAATAGAAAAATCAACAATCACAGAAATTTAATAATTCTCTTTCATTAACTGATAGAACAAAACCAGACAATGACATTACAAGGTAACCTTAGCTCAATAAGTGTGTGTGTGTGTGTGTGTGTATACACACATACGTATGTATGAGCATATCTACAAAATTTTTCATAAAGTATTAGTATTTAGAATCTACCACTTTGTAAAAACAATATTACATCATGATCAAGTACAGTTTAATCCTAGAATTTAAGACTGTTTTAACTTTGAAAACCATTCAATGCTATCCACCATATTAATAAATCAGGAAAAAAGCAATAATTTCATTAGATGCAAATCTGACAAAATTCAACAATATTTATGATAAGAATTCTCAGAAAACTGGAATAAAAACAAAACTTCTTCAACTTAATAAAGTATAGGTCAAAAAATAATAGAGCTAACGTTATACTTGACAAATCTGAAATGCTTTCCTTTGAAAATCAGGAACAAGGATGAACATTTGCTTCATTTCTAGTCAGTGTTGTACTGTGGTCCTAGATGATTCAATAAACCAGATAAAGAGAGAGGAAGCCAGGGAAAGATGAGAATAACAGAAGGAGGAAGAGAGACTCAGAGGGGAGAGAGAATGAGAAAGGAAGACAGAGAAACAGAACATGCAGATTGGAATGAAGCAGTAAACCAATTTTACGTGTAGAGGATATGACCAAGTAAGTGGAAAATCCTAAGGGATCTACAAAAAACATAACTATCTAATTAACTCTAGTGTGAGTTTGTCAGGTCATAAAATACAAAGTCAATATACAAAAAAATTATATATACAGACAGAAATTGAAATTAAAAAAAACTTTCTTTTAAGTAGATTGTGATGGCATGAAATATTTAGGAATAAATTTGTATATGTGCAAGATTTCTAAACTAAAAACTACAAAATACTGTTGAGATAAAGTAACAAATACCAAAATAAACCAAGAGATATACCTTGTTATTAGGTTAGAAGTCTCAGTATAAGATATAATTTTGTCACCATTGGGGCCTATTGGAGTTTGGTGTCGCCCCAATAGTAGTAGGGAGGGATAGGGATAACGATGGTGCAGACATGTGGTTAGCATTTTTCCTTGGTTCTTCCTCAAATGACGGCAGTGAAGAATCACAGGTCACTGAGATTTAATAGTTTTATTAAAAATATATTTTAGAAAGAAAAAGTATGCCCCAAAGAGGCACAGTGTTGTGACACAAAGGGGCTAAAATGGCCACAAAAGGGCAAATAATCCACAAAAGATCATCAAAGAGAGAGAACCCAGAAGGGCAAAAGGACCCAGAAGTGGGAATGTCTGCTTTATATTTGGGCTGTAATGGGTGGTTCAAAAGGCATTCCAAGGTGATTGGCGAGTGGTCATTTTGATTGACTCCTGGCTGCTATATAACTATGCGCATACCTAGAATTCTACTACCATTGGGGTGTTCTTTGGGCAGTCTCTAGGCTGGACTCCTATTCCTTTGTTCCCCTTGTCGCTCATGTCTGACCAGCTACCTAACAATTTATCCTCACATTCATCAATGTATAGATTCCTTGAAATCCCAGTCAAAATCCCTGGAAACTTCTGTAGATATTGACAAGATGTTTTTCCAAATGTATTTGGAAATTCTAAGGACATAATATAGACAAAACAATTTTGAAAGCAAAGAACAGATTTAGAGAACTAACACTACCTAATTCACTGGCATACTATAAAACTACAGTAATCAAGACAGTGCAGTATTGGTATAAGGCCTGACATATAGATCAATGGAACAAAAAGAGTCCAGAAATAGACTATACTTACACAGTCAATTGATTTCAAACAAATGTGTAGAAGTAATTCAGTGAGAAAAAAGCTACACTTTTCAACAAATTATGCTGGAACAACTGGACATACATATAGACAAAATAAAAATCCATACATCACATCACATACCAAAGTTAGCTTGAAAATAGATCACAGACCTAAATATAAAAGCATCAAAATTTGAAGCATATGTTCTTGAAAAACACTTAAACTTAAAAAGCAAATTATATATATAAAAGCAAATTATACATATCTCCAAATCTATATCTATATATTTATATTCATGCAGAGCAACTTTTAAATCTTATAACTCACTAATAACACAACTAACTCAGTTATAAATAGGCAAACATTTTGAATAAACATTGACAGAAATAGGTTCACTAATAGCCAATATGGACCTAGAAAGAAAATATCACTAGTCATGAGATTAGTGCAAATTAAAACTACAATGAAATACCACTATAATCTCATTAGACTGCCAGAAATTAAAGAGATGGGCAATATCAAGTGTTGATGAGCATCCAAAGTAATTGAAATCCTTTGGAAAATAGTTTAGAATTTTCTTTTAACATTAAGTATACACTTACCATACAATCTAGTAATTCTAGCTATCCAGAAGTGAAAAGACTTGTCCATAAAAATGAGCAGATAGTAGATGAGTTCAGTGTTACAAAAGTCTTAAACTGGCAAAACTAATCTGTAGTGATAGAAATGGGGTTCTGGGCCTAGGGATTGGTGGGTTATGTGTGTGTGTGTGTGGGGGGGTTCTTGGAACGGATCAGAGGAAATTAATTATTCGATGAATAAAATTTTTGTATATTGGTTTTGGTGGTGGTTACTTGGGTATATAAACCTGTTACGATTAAATGTATATATACTTAATATGGATTCATTTGACTCAGAGTGTGACGCAATATCTATGAAATGCCAAAGTGAGACCAAATCTCAATGAAGAATTTCAAAGTACCTAGTTTTACAACTCTTAAAAAGTAAAATGTTCTCATACCAGAAGGGGATGGAAAGACTGAAAAAATGGCAAAGAAGAGAAGATTTTATTTGGAAGTTTATTTAAAGAAAATTATTGCAATACTATTAACTCCCTCCTAATACCACATCCATATAGTAAAGAGAGAATGAGTGAGGGTCCCTGTCTTTAAATGTGAAGTGAGATGAACACGTTGGAGAGCTTGGTTAATTTTTGTTATGGGTTGAAACGTGTCCTCCAAAAATATATGTTAAAGTCCTAACCCCAGTACTTATGAACATGACCTTATTTGGAATAGAATCTTTACAGATGTAGTCAAATTAAGATGAGACCATTAAAATGCTTCTATGTTGGATTTAGTCTCTATTCTCATACTTTATCAGACAAAAGATTGTGTAAGTGTTTTCTGTGGACCACATGTAGTCCACTGGGGAGACAGGCAGGATGAAGTTAAGTCCTGCTCAAGCCAAGAGGATTGTCTTTAGGGAAGATATAGAAATTATGTGGAGTGGATTGCTAAAAAGCCAGAATTTGGAAAAGAATTGCCAGCTGAAGGAAGATCAAGGTCAACATCAAATCAACAGTTTTAGTTGATAGACTCAGAATGAGTACATGAGAGAAGCTTTAAATATGCTAAGTTCTTTCATGAGAGCCATCAAGTAGGAATTTTTCTGTACCCTTTACCTTTTTTATTTCTGCTCTGTTTCTGGAGGAGTCAGAAACTGCAGCTGGTAGGTGGCAAATGAAGTGAGCAAGAAAGAATAAAGGCTCCAACTAATTGCTCTTCTAAAAAGGAGAGGACCTGCTTCTAACCTGCACTACACAGGTGAAGAGGGAAGAAAAGTCTTATTGTTCAATTAAAGTGTTGAGTAATTTATCAGAATTCATATAAGGATATTTCTAAGTCAAGGCTGTGTTTTTTGACATAAGTAATTTAGGATTTTCTATCACTTAAGAAGATTCTGGAAAATCATGAGATTTGCCAAAGTTTTATCCAGGGGCAGAGGAAGTACCTATAGAATAGGTTTTTTAAAAATGTGGTAGAATAAAAACTAAGTTTCTGTTATAATTACATCTTATAGGTCCTAATTGTTTGAATACAGCTCTTTGAGATAGAGATCAAGAGTTCAGTGAAATCAGGCATCCCTTATCTGATTATTATATCCTGATGAGATATCTTGATGGTGATTTTCAAACCTGTCAGATACTTTCTTTCGAGAAATTTAAGTAAAAGGCAAACAAGGAAACTCAGTGGTGTGGTACCATCCAAGAGAGACATAGGTAAGACAGTGAAGAAGTCAAAAAGTAGTTACAGTTATTAGTAAGCAGAATCTTTTCAGCAGAGAGAGAGAATTGGTAATATCATTGACATATCTGAAAACTCTGGATAGAATAAATAGCAATAGATTTCTTTAAAGTTTTGAATACCTAATTTCCTTTTAGAACAAAGAAGTTGTCGTTGTATTCTGAATAACAAAAAACAACGAATACTGTCAGGAGATCTAGCGTGTATTACCAAGGAGAGCCTTTTTGTGTTTCTTATTCCAATATATATTTTCTTAATATCAGCTCTCACCTCACAGATAATCTCCAGAGATGGCCCAGTTTTCTTACATTCAAATATAAAATTTAGACACTTAATGATAACCCATATATAACCAACATGTTTGTATGAGTTATCAAAATAATTTTTTCTAATATCTCTCTCTACACACACACACACACACACACACACACACACAAGATTTCTAAACACACACATCGTTAGCAATGATGGTGGCTGTATATCAGCATTTCATTATATGATCATTTAATGAACAATTTTTTGATGAACATTTAAATTGTTTTCAAATTATTTGCTATTATCAATACTTGTTCATAGATACTTATATGTAAATTTCTTATGCTGTCACTTTTAATGATATATATATCTAGAAATTGTATTACCGCAACAAAGATTCTCACAGAAATGTTGGATCCATTTATACATTTTTCTAGTAGATTCTTAATCTCCAAGGACCTTTACTGCTTGGGTGTCACCTGGGTTAGGATTCTTTATCTTCTATTTACTAAAATATATTTAAGGATGCTCAATACAGTAATACTTTCATTAGTGTTGCTCTCATAAAAAAATATAAAGTTTAGAATAATTTTAAAATATAAAATATTTAATAGTGGCTTTTAGAGAATCTGAGATCTTCCAAGTATAGATAGCTACAATAATATGGGAGAAAAGTTAGAGCCCTACCAAGATTTAAAATCAAAGTGAATTAGGTCAACTATACTTTAATTTAAAAAAAAAAAAAGTCAAAATAAAAGTGAGAACCTCAGCCAAGTAGCACAATGTAGGAGTTCTGGTAACTGTGTCTCAGAAAGAGTAAAGACAAAGGAAGGTTAATAGTGGAACTTTGGCTTGTAGATTTCCATCATAAGTGTTATGTACCAATAGAGGAGTCCTAAGGATTTTCCTGACTACTGTGCCAGCACTGGAATGGTCAGAGTACTACCTCCATGACCTCAAAGTCAGAAGGTAGTTAGAAATATAGAGGAGAAAACAGTTTGTAAAACATCCCAACAATATTCACCCTGCTCTGAAAAAATTAATTTTGTTGGATTTGTATTTCCTAAGTTTGTGAAAGTGAAAATCTAGAGAAATCTAGAAAAAATTTTTTGTTTTGTTTTGCTACCAAATTACATCCCAAACTGGAAGCTCTAAAATCACATCTGCTGCAAGTATCATTTATTCAGTTATTGAACATTGAACATGCATTGAACATTTTCTAAGAGCCTTCCTTTCATGTATTATAATAGAAACGAAGTACAAAGAGGAATTGGTGGTAAATTAAAATGGAAGGAAGTCTAGTGCTTTCTGGTAAATGTGAACGAGTTTGCTTTTTTGATTTTTTTAATATAGAATCTTTGCCCAAAAGATCTAGACACTAGAAAAATATAAGACTTAAGGCCTCATTCATATTCAAACTAGCATTTCTTTTTGTAATCTTAAAATAAGATTCATATTTAGTAAAATTAAGCTAACCTCTTCTTTTTTGTTTTTTATCAAAAGGAGAGGGAAAGGTAATATTTAAGAAATATATATGGAGGTATTGGCCTTAGAATGAAAACAAAATTATAACATCTGTTTAAATATGATTATATATTTGTTAGAAAACAACAACAAAATCCTGTCCACCAAAAAAAGAAACATAGCAACTCATCTAACTTTTAAATTATTTTATTTTTAATTGTTTTATCCAAATGAGCTGAGATTTAGAATTTTCTCCCTTGGCTTTATTGACTTTCATGTCATTTCCTTTTTAATGAACTTATAAACTATTTCATTCTGTAAGAAGGTTTTGTACATTATAAAATTTTTAAATGTCAAAAAATTGGGGATTAAATGAAAGAAATATCAGAGTTTCTTAAATTCATGAGTCTTCATAGCCATTAAGCTACCACATACCATGCCAAGTAGTTGCATGTCAGGAAGTTCTGGCTTGACCAGAAAGATCATATTACCTGTCAAAGAAAACTGTTAAGTTTTTATATAGTGAAGCAATAAAGTTAGAATAAATGATGTTGTATTAATCTTTAGAGAGAGGAGGGGAAAAGTATATATGTCTAAACATCATAGTTTTTTCATTTAATTTTAAATTATTTTTCAGAAATATCTTTATTTTAGTGGACAGTAGAGCTTAACCCAAAGTGGTGAAACTTGAAGTTTGATTTCTGAGTTTTTGGAGCTTTCAGAAATACATTATACATAAAGTAAAATTCACCCTTTTTAACTGTAGAGTTCAATTCCAATCTTATAACCTCTGCCATAAGCACGTTATAGAGGTTTTTATCATCCTAAAATGTTTTCCCCTGTCCCTCTGAGATTCCCAACTGTTATGAGCTAACTTGCACTCCCAAAATTCATATGTTGAAGTCCTAACCCCCAGTATCTCAGAATGTGACTGTATTTAAAAGGTAAGTCTTTTTAAAAAGTAATTAGGTTAAAATGAGTTCATATATATGGGCCCTAATCAAATATGACTGGTGTCCTTACAAGAAGATGTGATTAGGACAGAGAAACAAAGAAGAAATACCATGTAAAGACAGAGAAGGTGTTTTATTTGCCAGCCATATATCTTTTATTGTGAAATGTCTATTCAAATAATTTGCCCTTTTAAAATTAGGTTGTTTTCTTATTAATGAATTTCGAGATTTCTTTATATATTCTGATAAAATTCCCTTATCAGCAATGTGCTTTTCAAATTTTTTTTAATGGATTGGAGAGTGCACAAGTGGAAACAAATACTAAAGAGGTAAATTCACTGGTCGAAGTAATATATCTTCCGTTTGTGTAAGAAAACGGTTAAGGCAATGAAGAGACATGAATTGGTTTGAAGGATATTAATACATAAAGTCAGTAAGATTTGGTGATTGGAAATGTGGACAAAAGGGAGAAGTAATTGTCGAGGATGCTTTTAATGTAATAATTAGGACCAGCCTGAGTTAAACACTGGAAAATAACTGAGGAGTGGCTGGTGGATAGCATAATTACAGGTTTGGACATACGGAGTGGATATCTTAGTGGAAATATGAAATAGGCAATTGGCTGTATATGATTGAGCTCAGGTGAAAAGTAAGTAGGCATAACATTTGGAGGATTATTGACATAAAGGGTAAATAAAGCTTTGATGCAAAAAATGCATATTATTTTTCTCTTTTGCATCTTTTTTTGCCTTAATCCAGCTAATATTTAAAACTCTTTTTATTCTTTTTTATCCTGCTTTTTAGGACATACTTACAAAATAGGTTAATTTTGTCCTGACCCTTTTTCTGAATTGGCTTTTTTCATTCTCCTTTTATCTCCTGTTCCATTCCCTCACTGATTCCCTTAGTGCCCTTACTCTTGTAGTAAAGCTAGATTTGGCAAGCTAGTTTTCATAGAAGACAAGAGAGTAAATATTTTAGACGCTTTGAGCCACAGGCTGTCTCAGTTCTTTAATTTTTTTTGACAGCCTTTGAAAATGCAAAAATCATACTTAGTCCATGGGCTAATATAGAAACAGATCACAGATTGGATTTGGCCCATGGGCCACAGTTTGTCAACCCCTGATATAAAGCACTGTACTACTTAAGACTGCCCTGTTAGAGGCATGTTATGCTGATAGACTCTTGCCTCTTCCTTACTCATTTTCAATAATCATTGGTGAGTACTATTTCTTCCTGCCTATAAGCATGTGTTTTTAACCAGAGCATGGTTCCCCTCTACTCCTATAAATTTGATTTACTCTCTAAAAATGACTTTAAAAACTTTCTTAACACTACCTTCAAACCAAGTAAATTACTCCCTTCTCTATGCCTCACTCTACTTTTGTTATATTCATTTTAATGTGCTTAAAAATGTCTATGGTAAGTTTTATAAATAAGAAATGAGTTGAATTGAATCTATTTAAATCTCTATTTGCAGCTAATGCAAATACATAAAGCTAATTGTTGCTATTAAATTGTGAGAGGCAGTGTAACGAGTATAGTCTATTGGGCAGATTTCATGTTGAATGAAGCATTATTAAGTGTTTTATAAACTTTGATCTTTGTTTTTCAGTCTATTAAATACAGATAGGAATATTTTCATTTGCAAGGTGCTGATATAGGATTGGCCAAAAAGAATGTCATTGTTATTAAGTCTAACATGTCCTCTTACCCAAAAGATATTTGCATTTTAACTAGGATTTTCCAATGGCTTAGCTCAAATGAATTATCAAATCAAGCAACATGGTTAGACTTTGGTGCCATAATTTTGGTCAGAATAATCTCCTTTAACATAATTTTAAAATATGTTAAAATTTAAATATTTTAGATTTTTCTAGATATGAGACATGTTTTATATCATATAGATAGTAAAGAAGTGACAGCTAAGCTTATTGTCAACTTCATAGGGAATTGATGACTACAATAAAATTGTAAAAATGAAATATTGCTTGTTCTAAAAATACAAGGGTAATTTAATTCGGAGAGTTTAAAATTTTTTTAAGAACCGTTTAATCTCTGCTGGCCTACAATGCACACATACCTACTCCTTGAGGAAGGCTGGTGGTGAAAAGCTATAAAAGGCGTAATATCTGTAAAGTTAAATTAGATTTGGGAAAGCTACAGGATTCTCAAGTGTTTAGATAATGCAGTTATTCCAGAAGCAAACTTGATTGTACCTAATAACATAGAGATTTCTTTATATAATGTTTCTGCCATTGGAGATATTATATTACTATAAAAATTCTTTTTGAAACCAATCCAAATAAATTATGTTTGAAAAGATTTAGTAGTTGTTTAATTTAACTCATGAAAACACCGAAATATCAGCTTACTTACTGAGGATAAAATGCTCAGAACCAATAATAACATTTAATGCATTATAAAATGTAACCCTATGAAAAATGCAGTGTAATTACATTTAGTGACATGCTGAAAGTTAATTAAGGTTAATTAAATTGAACTATTGGCAATTTTTTGCTTATTTGCCTATTTAAAAGAACACTATGATTTAAAGGTTAATTGTAGTGTTTATAAGATGATAAAATTGCATCTCCATCAACTTTTTTATACAAATACAGATAGATAATTTTGTCACTATATAAATAAAATTTGTGGGTTTATTATTTAATACCATACAATGACCATAACCAAGAAGCACTAATAACTTAAAAGACTATAAATACAAAATTATATTTTAAACTAATGATTGCTATGTCGGTGTTTCTTTTTATTCAGAGCGAGAATTCTTACTGAAACCCAGGAGGGTGGTCTTTGTTTCAGGAGCCTTCCTTTGAGGTTGTTTTATTGGTATCCCTCATCTTATAATAGCATTTTACTTGTGCCTGTTTTTATTCAGCCCTAGTATGCTCTCCAATTCCTCAATTTGTTTATAACTCTTTACCTGACTTTCAGAGATCTCAACCCAAATCTTCTACTTTCATCATGTTAATTGGCTACTGTCTTAATTGCTTTGTAATTTTCTGCCTTTCTATTGGGAACCCTTATTCACAAATTGCTGGCTCCACTACTTGCCTACTCACCAGCATTTCATTACCTCTGAGCATCATGATCTACCACTTGTTAAATTACCAATTTTTTCAAAACTTTAGTAGTGATCCATTCCAACTAGTTGTATAGCTTAGGGGTAGAAACTGCAGACTAGCTTGGGATGCCTGTGTTTAAATTTTAGCTCTACCATTTACCAGCTGTATGATATTGGGCAGTATACTTAATAACTCAATCTCAATTTCTTTAATTGTAATAAGGTAATAATAGTAATGATATTTAAAGATTCAATAAGATAATGCATCTAGCCCATGCTTTAACTCATATTAGCTAATGTTTGCATTATTGGCTTTGGTCTTCTATAGTTAGCTTCTCTGTCAATTCTGCATATTCATTATCATCATTGTCAACCTGTCAACTCTATATGCAGAAACACAGGCCAATAACTAGAAACTACCATAATGATGTGGCACCTCAAAATCTACTCTAGATAAATGTGCTTTGTGGAGGAGGAGAAAGAGTACCTTTGGCTGGAAGGGCAAATTAGATATTAATGAAATTGATTTTGAGTTATGAAGATGTATTTGCTTCTTTGCTTTCTCTATATTTTTCCTCCTAATTTGTGGCAACTTGATCCCATGCAGCTCTAACTCAGACAAATGATCATTTAAGGATACAAGTATAAAAGATCAGAGTAGAAATGGAAATCAGGGAGATGGGCTATCGGCCCACTGAATGATACAGTAAAGCTTCTCTTCAACACAGCCACAATAAAACCAAGTGATTCTTTCTAGAGAGACTCTGAGAAAACCATTGTAATATCAGCTATTTCTGGCCAGACAGGAGACTGAGTACCTGCAAGGAGAGTGATTTAATGAAATAACTAATGACTTTGAGAACAGAGAAACTACCTTAATTATAATCAGTCTTTAATTTTTCTTTTTTTAATATGAATCATCATTTTAGATATTTATCATTTTTATACAAGGACAGTCAGTATATTACATAATCCAAGCTCATATTTTTATTTTATAGTCTATAATCATATGTCTCTGAATAGAATACAATACTGACAAATATAGAGCTAAATATTACAGTTCACTTTTCAATAATAATAAGACAGAATCTCATTCCTTGTCCTGGAATTTTGTTTTATGGTCCTTATAAATTAGAGTGTTTTAGCAATACATTTGGAATACATGCACTGTGAAAATATAATCATTTCATTGTGGATCATCTTTTAATTATGTACTTAAAATGTTTAGCATTAAGATATGATTTGTCCTAATATTTTCAGTCACTACTTTCTCACTGTATGCCTTACAAATATGAAAATATTGAAATAATCATAAACATTAAAGATACTAAAATGATTTTTAAATGACTTTCATTAGAACATACTAGGATTCTCAAAAATATATTCTTCTCATATAAAAACTCTAATATAACACTGAAATAAGTTTTATCTGTTTAATATTATCACTAATACTGTGCTTTTTGTCCTGAGTTATTTAATTAGGACAGGTGAATAAATTAACAATTAAGAGCAAACAAATGACAGTGTCTGAAATAAAATTTCTCTCTTCTTATTTCTCATTTGAGAAAGGATGTTATGATTTAGAATTTTCTCAGTGGCTTATGCATCTAAATAATTATCTTAATAAAATTATATTTAAAGTGGCAGATTCTAAAGTACATAATAATTTTTTACAACTGAATTAGATACAAAATATTTCATGAGTACAAATGTTTGTATGTACTTAGACAAATTAATTTAGAGTGACACAAAGTATATAAAAACATGAAAATATTTTACAACTTGCGTTTTAAATAATGCAAATGTAGAAAATTATGACCCTGCTTTCTAATTTACCATAAATATTTTGGTGCAGCTCCCAATTTTAAAATAGCGTGAAGTGATTAATATTCATCCAAAGGAAGTGGGAAGAGAAGCATCATTTTGTTTTCAATTAATAGAAAACATGGCATTGTCTATTTTTAGTCTCCTAGCTATTTATCTATTCCCCATAGAAGTGAATGGTCTGCCACACTCCTTGTCTGCTTTCTTGCTGAAAGTGCTCGCCTGTGCTGCCAAGCTCACCAAGCAGTTTCTATCTGGCATTGAAGCACTATCTTTTTCAGCCATGCAAGTCTGTGTTTTGTGATAAAGTACAGTTATGGGCAGCCTTGCTGACTTTACTCTGCTACGGAAAGAACTTGCTCTTGCTATAGTATTCCATTTGAAAACTCTCTCTTCTGATGCCTGACTTTCTTCGGAAATTGTGCTTGCAATCCTAATGGTTTTCTCTTTAATATTTTGACTTATTTTATTTGCTAATAAACTAGATAGTCTAAATTGAACAGCAAGTAAGTTTCTGACTGCTGCAGAAATTAAATTTTATAAGTGATAAACAACAATTTATATATTTGAGCATATATCACTTAAATGTGGGACTTCGTAGAGTTTCCAAACTGCTATGGAGGTGATCTGATTTGTGATATGTTGGTCAATTCATTTCAAATTCTACAAGATCTACAGTTATTATTTTAGTCTATGTGATGGCATAGTGCTGTATCATTGCAAATCTTTTCAGCATGAGAAATGAATATGTTGTGCTATCAACCATTTTTTAATATGTGTATAGACATCACCTTGGAACATTCATGTCTGGCATTTTGTAGGCACATGGACACTGTCCTGGTTCGAATTCCTAGAAATTAAGGATAGAATATCAAAAAATGTTAATGTACATCTAAGCTCAAAATATCAAAAATATGGAAACCAAAAGTAAATAGCAACTTTTTAATAAATTACTGAGTGGTAGTACATGAAAAAATAAAGAACATTACCAAATAAAACAATTCTGCTGAGCTCGCAGAAGTCCCAGGGATGTATATTTTGAGGGATGAATGAAAGTAAGATTTGTATTTTATTGTCCATGTAGGGATATTAAAAAGTCCTTGACAAAGAGTCTGTATATTTTGAGAGACTTAGAAAGGGGGTCCTCCATAGCCAGGTTCTTCTAAAGACTATAACCTCAAAGAAATGGTGTACTAGAAATAAATTTCACCAAAGCAAGACATTGGGAAAACTTATAAATAGGCCTGGCCTTTGCCCAAAAAAGTTAAAAATAAATGAGTGCCCTCATAACAATGGCCCACTGTCAAGTGGGCTTAGCTATGAATTTGAATTATGTTATATGTTGAGTGTTTGAAATGCAAGCCGAAATATTGATATGAGTGTTCCCTAGTTCGTGATGTACTAAGTGCCCAGCTGAAAAAAAAAACTAGTTGGATTTTTGAACTCTAATGAAACATTACCCAGCGTTTCTACAGATTGAACATAAACTACAATATCACTAGAATTTTGCTCATAATCCAAAATTTAAAACTATGTGGTTGAAGATTCAACTACTAAGGAGTTATAGCAGGAAAAAAATAGAAGGTGAGTATTTGACCTTCAAGAACTCCGTATAATACAATTATCAAATAGAAACTATAACATAAGCAGGTTGAAAACTTATTAAGTAATAATACTAAATTATAATAAACAAATATAACAATAACAACATAAATATTTTCCTTTTGGTTATACAAACAAAATATAATAACTTTTAGTAAACCAATGTTTATAATATTACCTAGATAAAAATAACATTTAAAAACAATTTTTTAAGACATAGCTGCTATGGCAATCAGGAATTAAGAGTCAGAACCTGCAGAGCAGATATTTATTGAGGTGAGAGCTTTTCCTTTATGGGTTGGTGAGGCCATCTCCATGCTTGTGGAAGAGCATCTGCCTCGTTGCAGAAATATCAGTATAGATGTAAATTTCATAGGACTCCAGATTCAGAATTTAAAATTCTGATCTTCAAAGGCATCTGAACTTGATGAACTTGAGAGCTCAGTATCATGGGATGATAAAGGCTGTCATTGGCAAGTATTGGTGGATTGTGGTAAGTCCATACCTAGACAAAAGAATAAAGAAGAATAAAGACATTCTTGAATATTGTGAAAGGCTCTAGACAGAAAGGAAAAAAACAATTTGATAGCAGACATCTCAAAAGGAACAGTAAGAATACAATATATTTTAAAGCAGCAGTCCAACCTTTTTGACATCAGGGACGGGTGCTCCTATGAGAATCTAGTGCCTGATGATCTGAGGTGGAGCTGAGGCAGTGATACTAGTGCCGGGGGAGCGGCTGCAAATACAGGTGAAGCTTCGCTTGCTGGCCGGCTGCTCACCTCCTGCTGTGTGGCCCTGTTCCTAATAGGCCACAGACTGGTACTGGTCTGTGGCCCAGGAGTTGGGGACCCCTGTTTTAAAGGAGAAAAATAAAAGTCAGTCTAAAATGTATTCCTAAACTATTATTCAGGACTGAAATAAGTACGTTCTCAAACAAAAGCTGCTGAAATTAAAACAGTGTTAGTAGTAATAATAATATATTTCAAAAAGACAACAATTTAAAACAAACAGCGAAATATAAAAAGAAATTTGTATGTATAGAAATAAGTAAACGTGTAGGTCAATGTGTAGGTGTAAGCAGGGATTGACAGCACAAAACAAAACAGGTAAGTGCTAATTTGTGATCTACAGAAACAAGGTGTGAGACAAAACCTGCAGGCTAAAGAGGTCATTAGAGTTTTAAGATTCTAAGTGCCTTGTATTTCTCATGAGTGTGGGTGGAAGTCTTGATTCGATTTAGATTTTATGTTAAGAATTCATTTAAAAATGTTAAGGATAATGATGAAATAGTAGAATATATCCAAATCACTATTGTAAAACAAATAAATGAGGAAAAATAAAAGTACCCAGAAATCTCAAGGCAATATGAGGCAAAAAAAGAAACAGAGGAAAGCAGTATAAAAACACAGGATAAATTGAAAATAGAAAATAAATTAGTAGAAATAAACATATCGTATATTAATAAATGTAAAACATTAAAGGTGGCAGTTAAAAGATATTGTCTAAAGGCTTGTATTATGTTTTCAGACTGTCAAAAGATTTTGAGGCACAGCATTATCGGGGATAAAGTGGACCACTACTTACTGATAAAAGGAAAAAATGTTTAGGAAGACATTCTAATGCTAAAATTGTATACACTGAATAATGTGGATAGAATTTTGTATATTCAAATATTTCAAAAGAAAAACGTAAAATTATATATATATATTCAAGTTTACTTAATGATATTATTTGAATGTTTATGGGAAACCATAAGAACTTGTTTTTAAATTTGTTATTCAGGTTGTTAATTTATAAATATTATGTTGTATGAATCTTTAAGTTCAACTTATAAAATTTGTTTTATAGATTTTGTGTAACAAATAAATATCCAGCAAGGACTTTGAATGCTATAAATTAACTCTAACTGAGCAGAATAAAATACCCTAAATAATTCTACTCATAACTAACAAAGTTTTTTAAACTTTTTTCCCTGCATTTATAAATTAGATATATTTAGTTCTTTAGGCATCTCACAAATATGACAGAGAAACTCACAAATCTAATAGGGAAACCTCTCCCTGAACCTCTTACAGAATTTTCATAAGTCAAAACTTATAAATTGGTGTATTAAATTCTCTAAATACTCTAATATTGTTAATAGAAAATCAAGTTATCTGAGACCTTTTGGCTAAAAATAAAGTATCAAATTTACTACATGCCCTTAAATATCATGAGCACTTTCATTTAAAAAAAAAAAAGACACTGATTATTCTAAACCTAATAATGAAGTAGTAGTGATTTAGACTTGTCTCCCTTCATTATATCTTAATTATCTCTTAAATTACTAATGGGCATGCTGAGGTTACTTTGTGGATAATTAAAAAACACTATTATTTGCTATAGTAAGTTTGCTGTAATTATTGGTATATTTGTTTATCATTTATAAGTTTGAAATCACTTTATAAGAACTGGGTATATGCCCTGGGTTTCTCCCAGGGCACTGATTAGACTGATGGGACCATTTTTAAAGCTGCCTGATTTGGTAGATGTAATTTCCCAGTCCCTTCTATTTACTGCCTAATTGAATTTTGCTTTCTCCCCATGATTTTCTCTGGCTACAATTCTAAAGACGTTCTTGTATCTTCTCTAGTACTGCCAGAGACTTTTGGATTTCAAAATTCTTCACATACCTTTGTCTTTGGTAGCTATAATTCTGATGTCAGGCTTAATGATATTTCAGAAACAAAAAAGAAGAAAATCTATGAGTAGCAGAAAAGTGGTATTTCTTTTTTGATCTATTACAGATTGTTTCTTTATAACTCAGTGTATTTATTAAGTTGGCTTTTAATTCCTCTTATTGGATAATAGCATCCTCTTATTGGATAATAGCAAGTTCAACATGTTATTCATATAGAAAAGGGTAAAAGTCTGATACTTTAGGCCAATATCAATGTTCAATTTCAACAGAGACCCTGAAGTTACAATGTAGCCTAGTGAAAAGAACTTGGGTTTTAGTGTTAGATCTGGGTACCGATCTGATTTTATCCGTCACCACCTATATGATCTTGAACAAGTTACTTAATTTTTAATATCAGTTTCCACATCTTTATACCTGGGGTAACTAAACAAACCACACTAATTTTTTGTGAAAATAAAATCAGTTCACTTCTCTAAAGTATATTTTAAAGTGCCTAACCCATACATGATTGTTATTAAATTATAATTGTGATTAGTTAATTTATCAAAATAATCTTATACATGTTAGGATAAAGTAATTCATTACTGATATTAATATAACTTCCTAAATAGATTTTATTTTTAACCTCAGTAGTGCAAAAATTTAATTTTTAATTTACCATCTTCTGTACAGATGTCAAGATCTTTATCATTGACATTGAAGGTCTGAGATTTTACCCCACATGTAAGCTAATAAGCTAATAAATCACCCTGTCAAGAGTTCATGTATACCAGCAAAGACACAAGATTCCTGCATAAGAGACAAAGGACAGTTTTTGACTCATAGCAACAGCAGTAGTCAACATTACATCAGTTACACTAGTTCCCCAAGCCCCAATTTCTATATGGTAACATGACAAGATCCAGGTGATGTTTATATACACAGTGAGTTGTGCTAAAGGGGAAAAAAAAACTGAGTTTAAGGAACCCTAATCTTTTAGAAGGAGACTGCTAGCAAAGCTGCCCAAACTTTGCCCTGAAGAGAGACATTGTCATTATTGACTAGAATAGATAATCAAAATGTCTTCTGTTCAGGAAGACACTCTTTAACTTCCCAAGCTATTTGCTTTAAAAACAATCTTGAAATAATATGACAATATAGAACAAAAACTATAAATGCCTCTGCTCAGAAGAGAGAGACAAGAAACTCAAGGAGAATTATCTCCCTACAGCAGAATAATGGTAACTTTTGCCCTTCTAGTATAAAAATCAGGAAACAGTTTTATAAGCAGAATTTGAATTCACAGTTGTGTAAAGTATTCAAAGTTCTTAATTTTACCAAACTATATATTTACAGACATGGTAAAGGGGATCAATTACTTGTAAATGTCTTAGTGCTTCAGAGAGGACAGAAAAAAATGATATGTTTATGAGGTTTGGAGGATATAGTTTAAGGCATGTATTTTGAGGTGAGGGCTTGATTGGATTTGGTGCCTGATTTAATAGATTAGAACTGATGGACAGGGCAAGGCTAAGGTTTTGGAAAAAAGGTCGCAAAGTGAGTGGCATTAATTAAAAGTTAGCAGTCTGATGTTCATCTCAAAAAAGTTTTTCAAAAGTTACTGAAAGGAGCAATAATTTTATTTGTATCTTTTTCTGGGCAGAGTTTTCTAGAACAGCAGTAATAAGTGTGAGAATACTAAGTGTAAGAAGTCATGATAATATGGAGATTATGCTGTGTGGGTAGAAGTTATTTAGGTTCTCTGAATTCAAATGACTTTCATCCAAAGCCTGTCATTCCTTGAATACAAAACTGCACTTGGTGGCAGGGAGGGGCCTGCTCATTTTTAGTAGATTTTTTTTTTTAATCTTAAAGATAATGGCAGGAAAAGGGGACAAAATATGAAATATACCAAATGGGAAAATTAAAATATTGACCATAGTGTCAGAAAATGACCAATTTAAGATAAAGAAATATACGTATAGAGAAGTAAGCAAGGAAGAAATATTAAACACACAGAATAAAACCCTAACAACACAAAGGTCTGCTGTAAGGATGAATAGAAGGGAAGAGTCACCTTAATATAAAAATAGGAATCTTACTCTCATTTAGGACATTAGAGAAAAACAATTGGAATCAAAATACTTGGTCTTCAAGTATACATACATACGTAATCTTCCAAGTACAGAAAATACTTGATTGAGTAGTATTTTTAAGATGATTACAATGATTCACAGTTTGCAGCCAGCTGAGAGTTAATTCATGTTTCTCCAAGTATTCAATTTTTCTTTGCCTATCAAAGTTACATAAATCTCTGCAAACAAAGGATGATTTATAATCAAATGGAGTGTTCAAGGTTAACATTTTATGTTCCAATTAGAATTCTCCAAGCCTATCATTCTCAAAGCAGGCTGTCTAGAAAATAAAATTGTTTTTGAAAAATAAACTTTCGGACATGGAAAAAAACCTTTTGTTTCATATACAACAAAATAAAATTTCATAATCAGTGACTTTTTACTTTCCTGGGATAATTATTGAAGTTTGGGAAAAGACAGCAGTAACAGGTATACATTTAAAACATTTATTTTTAGTTTTTTCCAAATAGAGAATTGGCATCTGTTCATACAGTTTGGTGGTCTTTTTTTCTTACATTCTGTTTTTTATTTCAATTTCTTTATTGAAGATTTGTATTCGGTATATAACTAGGAAACCCATTATTAAAACACACCAAAGCCTCATCCTCCAAGCTCACCTCTATCTGCATAAAGATGACATTTCATTTCCATTATTCTGACTCTTTTGTCAAACGTGTTTTTGAATTTGGACATGATAAAAAATGCAACAGCATCTAACAAAGGAAAACACAGAAATGAGAGAGAAAACTGGAATGACTCCTTCAGAGGAAGCTGAGAGCTAGTGGAAATTTGAAAGGTAACCTCTTATAACAACAGATTAATAGCCAGTAGCAACAGCAATTGAGGACCACCCTTTAAAATATCATGACAACTGTATTGAGTTGTTATAGAAAATCTGGACAGACTTTAGATGACTGAACGGATCCATGTAAAAACATTAAAATTATAATGTGAGTTTTAAGGCGAATTCTCTTTCTAGGTAAAGCCTTAAGTACTTTCTGTTTCCTCAAGAAATATGCTCAATAAATTAATGCAATTTAACCTCTAAGGGAAGACACAGTCAAGGTGATACATTAAACATCCCTTAGCTTAACGTCCACCCTGATAACAGAACCTGAATCAAGGCCTGTGTGAGGCTAGTTTATTTCAGAATGTGATCCTAGGTAGGAGGTAGAATGCAGGGAAATATTTGTTGAACACTCTGTCCACATTGCTCCAGGGCTGACCTGTTGACATTAATTCCTTAAAGTTCCAGGTAACCAAGGGAGTAAGACTTGCTGACATTCTCCACAATAGTCGCAGGAACTCCAGGGCAGGAATCACATTACAAGAGCCTCAGCTTGAGGCAAGGCCCTGTGAGATTGTATCTGCAAAAGCTCCTTGAGGCTTGCATGAATCTGGTGGTTGCAACCAGAGGAGTTTCAAATAGTGAAAAAGTCATGTCCTATACTGTGGTTAGCTAGTCAGGACAATAATACTATATGGGGTCTAGGCTGGGGTTAGATATAGTCTGATGAAAGACAATTTGGAGGAAGGTTTAATTATTTTAATTATTCAAAAGGCAGTGGCATACTAGGGTATTTGACTCCCAGAACCAATCTCTTTTTATTACTCTTTTCCTTTATGTGATGAAATTATTTCCAGGAATAATCATGAAATTAAATAATAATAATGGTCAAAAAAGAAAGCACACAGTGAATTTATTATTTTATTGAATTTTGTACTTATGATAATGCCAGTAGAATAATATAAATATCACAGTACTAAAAAGAGAAAACATAGGTGAACTTTAATTAAAAATATATAATTTTATAAAAGATAAATCCACCATTTTATATCAATATACTAATCAATCATAGTAATAAATAATAACATTTTAGTTTGAGGCTTAAGTTCTGCAAACTTCAAAGCTTTGTTAAAATCTATATTCTTCACATCTTTAATAGCATAACCAGATTGTTCAATTTTTCATTTATAATTGATAAAGAATTATTTTTTTTTTTATTTTTGAAAAGTTTAATTTGATGTGACAATTATCCCGAAGAAAAACTTTTAAATATAATATTGGGCAGAGATTTATAAAAAATTTCAAATAAAACCAGTTTCCCATAACATCCATGTCTTTATATCTTCAGGGTTGATTTTAGCAGATTTCCAGTATTTCTATAGTCCAAAAATATCTTCACCAGATAATTTATCATGTATTTCTATTACAATAGATAAAATATATTTGAAGTGTTTTTCTTCAGAGAAAAATTACTAAATATTACCATACATTGACTTCATTTGACCAATGATATAGAACAATTATCCAGTTGTTAGTAAACACAATTGAGTCATTAAGACCCTGTCTATTTGATATTTATGATGACATAACACCCCTATATTTTATTTTCATGGGGGGGTCATTTTTTTTCTAAATTTAACTTTTTTACACAAATATTTCCTTATATTTTCTTGTTGCAAAGTTAATAGCCTCCATTTACTCGGTGAACCAGTCTTCAAAGATTAATTTCAAAGCTTGATATTTCACTGTAAATATTTCAAGTCTTATTCTGACTGTTTGTAATATTTGTGTATTTTTTATATTTCTATCTCAAATTTCACCTTCGAATAAAAGTTAACTCAGAAAAGACACAAGTAAATGAAAACATTTGGGCTGATCCTTATGTGCCCACATTATCTTTTGGATCACCAAGTGCTTCATAGGTTGAATTAACTTTCAAAGTTTGTCTTTCCTGTACACATAGCTTCATAATGAACATCTACTTTTTAAGAAAGTCTTCAGTGATTACATCTACATTCTCCAGCATTTCTCACTGATGAAGTGAGACTGGAAAAGATGGATTTATTTATTTTTTTAATTCCAAAAATACATTCCACTGAGGAAATTCTTCTAAAAGACTGAATTCTGTTAAGCTTTAGAGAATAATGTGCTCAAGGAACAAAAAAAAATTTAGGATTAATTAATTTGACATTTTGCCTCGATGTCATACATATTGGTCATTGTGTAGTTGTTTCAGGTAGTTTTCTGGGAAATTGAGCAAATCTCAAAATTAATTTATTTCATCTTGGCTATCTTCAAGATTGATGTGTCTGATCGAATTATATAAATGCTCAGAGTGTAAAGCTTTGGGAATGTTGTTAAGAATTTCAAACTACTTTGCATTTTTAATATCTGTAATTATCTGTTCTTTGAGTTAGTTTCCCAAGGGATAAATGCAATTATTTGAGTTGATCTCTTTTCAGGAAAAAATAACATAGTAATTCTTACAAAATGGTTTTTCAACTTTGGGTCATAATTTGAGAATAATTCCTTTGACTTCAACACAATATCCTTTGTTTGCTGATGACATGTAATTTTTTTTTTTGATCAGAGAAAGGAAAATTTTGTTTTACTGAAAGCATAATTAAGTCAATATGATGTAAAAAGTCAACCTTTCTTTTTCTATTTATATCTAAATATATTCCATTTTTTAGTTCTGTTGCCAAAATCACCTATTTCGTAAGAAGATAGTTATCTAAAAATCAGACTTTAGCGTAAGATTTTCATCAGGTTTTAAACTGATTTATTAAGCTGGACGTCTCAGCTTTCGTCTTATTACCTAAAAACAGATAAAATAATTCTTTCATTTCAAACAACTCACATAAACTATATGACTAGAGAAACCATGAAATTCACAAGAATCGACTTCCACCTTTGTACTTTATCATTCTCACCAAGTGTATGACGATATTTATTATAATATGGTTCACTTTTTAACCAAGTTAATTCTCAATCATCTGGAACTATTATTGATCAAATAGTGACATCATAATACATTAAATTTCATTTATTATATCTTTATCAAAGTGTTAGTCTTAATCTTTGCAAGCATCTCTTTTTATCATTACTATTATTAGTATTGATAGTACTCTCTCAACATTATTAAAGTTTAGAGAAAATGATTCATTGTTATCTTTTACCTGGATTATTTGAATATTATCTTGTTTCTTATATAGATACTTTAGATGCCCAAGCCTGAATTTCCTATAAATTTTTAAGAACTATATGCAATATTTAATGTATTACACTTTTCAAAATAGATTCAAACAATGATTAAATGCCTCTTCTATTGCTTTTTTTCTTTATTGTACACCACTAGAATGGTATCATTTTATGTTAATGGTATCATTTCAAGTGAGGGTACCCCACTTCAAAATTATTAGGATAATCATGGACCAATTACTAGTTTCACAATAATATAGCAAATGACTTTAGGGTCTTCCAAATTCCTGCAGAAAAAAAAAAGACACAACTATGTAGTCAATAGTTTTAAATTAAGTGAATATCATGAACTTTAATATCATGAATTCTTTAGTTTAATATTATTTAAATTATTTTCATAAGTTAATAAGTATATTTTATTACAACCAAAACATAAAATATTTAATTTAGGTAAGAACCGAATTGCTTCACTGATGTAACATTTTATTTTCATAATTTGTGTTCTGTTTTAAAATAAAAAATAGAATAATACAATCCAACTTCATATTGTTAAGATCAATAAAATATATATGCGAACCAATTTGAACTTATCAAACAAAAATTATACCCTTCCGAGGTCACATATTATTTTACCCTATTAAGTACAATAGATGATTGGATAAAGAAGATGTAGTACATATATGCAATGGAATATTACTCAGCTTTAAGGAGAGATGAAATCATATTTGCGACATCAATAGATCTTGAGATAATCATGCTAAGTGAAATAAGTTGGACAGAAAAATTCGAAAACCACATGAGATTACTTATACGTGGGACATAAATCTGAAAGCAACAAACATGACAAACAGAGACGCATGAATATGGACAGTAGACCAGTGGTTATCAGAAGGGTAATTAACTTTCATGTAGTATACAGAATTTAATAAAGGACACATAGTAAAATATATAAATTGGAAACATATGTTTTTTTAAATCTGACTATACCCACAAATTTTTTTAAACAAACTGATGAAAGAATATTTTATTACTTGCATTGCTTAAAATTGCTGGGTCATTGTGGTAATAAAAATATAGAATAGCTTTTATTTTAATATTTTTTTAATTATATACGTTCATATATTTATTGTCTGCTCTCAGGCGTAATGTTACCTCTACACAACCCATCATATGATATAATGAAAAGTGACATTGAATAGGATTTTCTTTAATAATCAATGCTTTGGCAAACCTAGTACTCATTGACTTCTTATCTCTCATTATCTCATTATAGGAAGCCGGTAAGACTGACTTTAGAGAAAGTTAGAAAAAGCAAGTATCTAGGTCAGAAAAAAAGTATTTATATCCAGCTGGCATTAGCGGTTCAAGTAGACTGAGAAACATGGTTAAATGTTGTGAAGTTGGCCATCTTCTCATAGGATCAAGAGGAAGGAAAGAAATAAATAATTGGGGAATGTTTCTTGATTACAGTAAAAAGATGTGGAACAAATATATGCTATTTTATCCTTAGAAATTTCAAAATCTATGGAACATCAATGCTTTGAGGATCATATGACAGAGATACTGGTCATGCATAGCTTCAGGTAAACAGGAAGCAGAAAGTTGGCTTCTTAGGCCTCACCAATTTACATGATGTGATGGTGGTAGTCCCTATTTGCCTAATTTTGAATTGGCAGTTTTGTTTTTCTTTTGCAACTATGTATTTCAAATGATAATTATAAAACAGAATGGCTGACACTTGATAGAAGTTCTAAAGTGGTGGCCATGAGTGACATTATTATTATTAACTTTCAACAGATTCTATACTATATCAAGCCATTCAGTTGATTTAATCAGCTTAAACTCTGGTGTCTTATAGATCATAATCATTTTTACTAATAACTCATTCTTTAGCTATATTTCTCATTTTCAAGTATGTTGATTTGAATTGAAGTGTCTGATCAGATCTTTTCCTAGTTCCTCTTCTCCATCTATCCAGTCCAGTCTTCATTGAAATGCAATGAGATGCATACTTGATATATTCCTAAGTGGAGCCAGCACATTTTTGACACTGTTCACTGAGCTTAAACAGCTCGTCTTGAAATTGGGTTACCTTTTTTTCTTTTTTCTTTTGTTTTTTTTGATTGTTGACTCTGTTCTTAACTACTTTACTATTTCAAAGCCTATGTGTCACTGCCATAAAAAATGAAAGTTAGGCTATGAATTTAAGAGTTTGCCATCCTTACTTATAAGAAACAAAGAAACACTTCAAAGAGCCATTGCTGGAAAAGAATGTGAAATGGTATATTTTCATAAGTTGATACAAGATTACAGCTTCCAAATGATATTTAGAAAACAAAATGTTCACAGGATAAATGAATGCTGATTATTTTACAATCATTGACAATAATATTACATTAAAAGGCCAAAGAATTATTTCATTTACTATGTCTGCCCAATTTTTTATGATTTACCTTTGGATTCTAAGAAAATGAAAATATTAAATTGTATATGATAAACTTCTTCAATTGTAGTGTAAGACAGAATACTTCTGAATTGTATGAACTCAAAAGACTATTTTAATGTCCTTAGTAGCCCAGTAGCTCAGTCTACTTTAATGTCCTTAGTAGCCCAAGGGAAAAGTTAATTTTTTAGATAAGCTCACAGTTGAGGATTTCTATACTATAGACAAGCTTATTTTAGTTCTATGCATGGACCATGCTCTTTTTCACTTCACATTCTGCTTTTGTGATCTCTTTAGTTCTATAGACCTTTCTTCCCCACTCTTGATTTTAAAATACATTAGAAATTACTTCCTCCTGAAAGTCTTCCAGAGCTCTTAGATTACTCTCCTATTTTGTTATTATTTTACCCTGTACTTTTCTCTATTCAAATATATTTTTTGTAAACATCTATTTTACTTCTGAGAAATTACAATTGCTATAAACCCTGGGGTGTTGCCTCCTTACCCCTGAACTTTTTCCCACTGCCAAGACCAGCATCTGATGATAATGTATTGATGTTTGTTGAACAAGTGTTTTAATGAATAAGTAACAAGGGAGTAAACATGTTGAGTGCGATGACAGGGCCAGCAGCATGGGATCCTGGCAGGTTACAGAAGGAAACAAAGCTTAAACAGCTAATAGTAGCCACGAGCAAAGCCATGATAAGAAAACAAGTTTTCTCATTTTCAGTCCACTTCTAATTCTACCACAGTATGCTGCCTTAATTAATCATGGTCTTATGATTATGTAAGTTATGGTAAACTGAAAGCAAGCAGAAGTGATTTAATAAAACATTTCTTTAAAATCTACTTTGGGGTTAATATCTATGTTCATTTTTACTGACTTTAGTAATTCAGGTTCATAAAACCTACTCTAGAACTGTAACTCATTTGTTCACATTTACATCTCTAAAGAGCAAGAATTCTATCAATGAATAATGAGTCACAACAGCTGGACTTTTATAGCTGAGAAGATACATATAGTACTATAAATAAATTGATATTTTTATTGGTACGTTATAGCCAAAGCATTTTTTGTCTCTTAAATTAAGCCTTAATTGATTTTTGTAAACAATGTTGGACTTTAGTGAAAAGTTTGTCAGCAAACTACAAAGGTATTCCTTTGTGGGATATTAAAATAGAAAAATAGCAATGCTAGATATGGCCTGCTTTGTCGGGGAAAAAAAAAAAAAAAAAACACCTAAATTTTAAAGACCCAATTTGATCTCACTCTCTGATTATACTTCCAGAAAATTTCACAGGGAAGAGTAGAATAACTCATTTTTGTGGTAGAGGAACTACGTGGTATAAGAGAAGTAGAAAAATGACATAGCATTCCTCCAAACAGAGAAAGAAAAGAAAGCCGCTTATGTCACCTTTTGGTTACACTTATTTAAGCTAATAAGTGTTCCTTTAAATCTCCAACTTCTCTCATAAGGAGGAAATAAAAAATAATATAGGTCAGGAGAAAGAGGTCAGAAAGTATATTTCTTATTTTTTCTCTCCTGAGTTCTTCCGTACAAAGGAAATCTGTAAAGAAAAATTATAATTTTTTTCTTAAATGCTAACAGCTTAGCACACTATTTAAATATACTAATTTCAGAAAGAATTGCTGTCTAAGAGTCAAATAGTTTTTTTCTCATTATCCTCTATTTGTTATTTTATATGTCATTTTATATTATTAGAGTATCAGAAAATAAATCCAAATGTGGTACTCTTCTGTACCACTTACATTTTTTACATCATTTGATTATACCTATATTCATTTGATTACTATAAATATTTTATTTTACAGACAATAACAGGATTAATATCTATATACAATTCTTTTTTTAAATTTAAAAAAACAAAATTTTGTTGAGAGTATCTAAGCAGAAGATATGTTATTTACAAAGGATCCAACATTAGGCTCATCTTAACTTTTTTCTCTGTAACTGTTTAACAAAAGGTAGTGGCACAATTTCTACAGAATTTGTGGGAAAGAATTTGTTCCTCGGTACTTATATACCTAGTTCTACTCTTGTTTGACTAATAACAACGATGGGATTGATTAAATATTAATTGAACACCAATATATTTTCCAAGTCACTATAATATTGATTTAATTTAAATTAACTTTAACTTATTTGACTCACTCCATCTTTTTTTCTTTAAGAAGAAGCTTAGTTTTAATAATTAAAACTTGGTTTTAATAATGAAAGCAAACTGGGTTAAAATTTCTTAAAGATAATAATCCCAAAGTCAACTCATCAGTCATCTGTTTTTAAAATTGACTCTAAGCATTAGAACAAATTAATAACATGGATTGAGTTTTTGTTCCTAAGATCTGAATTCCTTTTTACTAGAACCCCAGGGGACTCAAGCTTCCTGTCTGACATGCTCCCAGTATATTTTAACCACATCTCTATTAGCATAGGAAGAAATATACAAAAATAGTTACCTAAATTAGTGTGAAGAAAACTCTCAGCCATTATGGTGAAGACAATGTTAGGGTTCTGCAAGTTGTTTGGTTGCTTTCGTCACTCACTTTTTTTTTTTTTTTTTGAAGTATCATGAACTTCTGTCAAGGCTTGATCATTCTACATAATCTTTGACAGGTGATTGGCATATTAAACAAATTTATTCATTTCTTCAAAATACATTTGTGAATATTTATTCTAGGCATATTAAAGTATCAATGAGAACTGCTTTGCTCTTTTCTAGATGAGGAGACATATCAAATAATGACATGTAGCAATTAAAATTTTTAATAAGAACTATTCCTTAAAGAGTACAGAGTGGAAATGGAATGGAAAATCACAGTGTAAAAAGGGAAGAGAGAGTCAATGGCTTTTGCTAATTTTGTAGTTATAGTAAAGTATAAAGTACAGAAAAAAAAAAAATAGGAATGTGTTCTTCCACCTAACAGGAAAACTGAAAAAGCCACATCGTTTAACCCTTAAGCAACTCAGTTGTCAAGGGTATTGATCTCTGTGCAGCTGAAAATCTTCATATAACTTTTCACTCCCCAAAATCTTAACTACTAATAACCTGCTGGTGAACGAAAGCCTTATTAATAACATAAATGATCAATTAACACACATTTTATGTTATATATATCATTTACTGTATTCTCACAATTAAGCTAGATAAAAGAAAATGTTATTTGAAAAATCATAAGAAAGAAAATACATTTATGGTATTTTTTGAAAAAAAAAATCTGCGTATAAGTGGACCCACACAGTTCAAATTCATGTTGTTCATATTTAATTCTGAATTTGTAGTGATTTTTTTCATTTGTAAGAAAGTAGTGCTCAGATAAACATGGCTTTGGATTTAAAATTGTTTTAACCCTGACTTTCTCTTGTTACATGAAACTTTTATTACCCTATGATTATATTCTCTTATTACTAAAGGTAGACAAATAATTTTTGCTATAATTTCTGTTTATGTCAGAGTTTATATACCAGAAAATACTATCCGTCATATAATGTATGTTGAAACCTGACCAAAATAGCCTCAGAAGGCCGTTCTAAATTTAAGTCCTAGATGCAAAAAGAACGTCCAGGAGCTTGTAATTTTTATTTGTGTTTTAAAAAGAAACTCTGCATTGTATCTTAGCTTGATAATTGGATACTTTTTCTTTAATATAGTATATATTTGGATTCTAATTGCATACATACACACATGAACACACACCCACATTTCTCCCCCAAATGTGCCTTAACTCGGTGGAAATTATTTTGGCCATTATGTTGGATTATTTATGAAATTGTAGTTAAAATCACCGACTTAAATTTTCTTATTTGTTTCATCATCATCATCACAATGTCACTATATTCTGGGTAGAAAGAAATAATCTGTAATATATCAGAAAAGAAACAAATACTATTTTACATTGTGCCTTCTTCCTCAAGTCTCTTTTTGATTTAAATATTTCTTAAGTTATACTACTAATTGCATATTACATGATTTTTCCTCACCTTTTTTTTTTGTTTTTATTTGGTGACTTCAAAGTGACTTGACTAAAATGAACCATGATTGTGGCTAATTTTGATGGTGAATTTGAAATAAAGTATAATGTTGCAAATTTGTACTCATAGAATAAGCAGTACAATAGAATGGAGAAACCATGGGATTTATGATATCATTTTATTGTTCCTGATTTCTTATTAGTTTTATCACCTTGAACAAATCACAATATATATGGATCCTCACAATATCATGGTGAAGAAAATGTGATAATTAAGATTATAGTGAAGTGTAAAGGGTTTTACAGTTCAAGGCTATAAAACTGAAAAGTGATTTCTCTATTAAATACCTATAACAAAGTTCCTCAGAAAGTATTTTCTTATCTGGGAATAAGCATGCAGTGGATGGTTATGGTTGGTAAGAGTCACTTATATTGCCATAATGACAGCCTTCATTAATCAGAAGTTGCTATGACCTCCATAAAAACATTTATTTTTCAACATTTAGGATATAGTATGTGTGGGTTACTATTTCAAAAGCAGAAAGTTGGTTCAGATCCCATAGAATATAATGATTAATGTTTAAGACTCCAGAATCAGGCTGATATTGAATGCTACTTTACCAATAACAAATTTTGTAACCTTAGCCACATTACTGCGTGTATTAAATTGTAATCTGTAAAAGCAGGATGTGATATGTTTGACAATATGTGTATTTTTAAACAACATCTGTCATAAAGGAGTAGTCAATTAATTTTAGTTTTACCTGTTAGTGTTGGTTTCGTCATTGTTGTTATTATTAAAGATTTTAAAGAACAAAACACCGTGGACTTGAAAGTGACCTTCTTTGGAACTTTAGAAAGTCATATATCTTAGTTCTATAGCTTATCAATTAATCAATCACATTAAATTAGTTAAATCCTTCTAAGTAACAACTACTTATCTCATTGAATTCCAAAGAATAGCTTATAACTTGGTACTAGATGACTAAATGTGAAACAGTTTCCAAGTTTCAAATGGATAATGGAGAAAGAGAAGATATTTAGAGTGTTTTATAGATCCTTTGGGATTTTATGTGAAGAAATAATTAATTCAATATTCATTTATGTTCAGAACTTAAAATACTTTGATCATTCTTGGATTTAATGAGGGCTCACTTGACTGTACTACATTTGACTATATTATGAAGTGGAATATGTTGAAATTTTTAATTAGATAATAGTATAGAAAATTACCCTTTAAAAGCTTATATGAATACAGAATATGAATATTTTATTCTAATTCTTAAGTATTCAAATCAAATTTTATTATACATATAATAGTAATTTATAAATAAATTAGACTTAGCATTTTTTCCATCTAAATGTTACATCCCTTGCAGTTGATGTTTATTGCGCTTGAGACTGCTCTCTTGAAATGAGAATATATAACTATATCCAAATGAATGTTTAGAATGCTGTTCTCTTCTTTGTGGAAAGTTCTATACTTCTATTTTCTATGCTAGCAAATATGCTAATAGATAAAGAGAATTGAAAATGTTAAGTTCATAAGTTGAAGCTTGGAATCTTAATTACATTTTGGTATTTCTTCATTTAAAAATAAGGGGATAATATGATTTTTTTAAATTATAATTGTTCAGAAAAAGCTTTACTCTGAAACATTTTACTTTATGCTAACTTTATTTAAAAAAACTGGTATTAATAGTTTGTTAGTAAGAAAGTACTGAGTTTCTACTATGAACAGCCTACTAAATAAAGATTAAGAGAATGATATTGAATATTATCACACCTATATAAAACCATCGAGATCCCTGTGTACAGGGCCTACCTAAGATTAAAGTTATAACAGGAGAATTCAGAATCCTTCTCCATCCTCCAACAGCAGTCAAGTATGGGGGAGGGATCCCCTGCTTGCGGAGACTGCTGAAAATGGAACAGAAACAGAGTACATTTTCCTAGCATCTCAGTCCCAACATGAAGCACAGAAAAATCAACCAGTTGCTAGAGAAATTTGAAATTTGAGGTGCACTGAAGAGTCTAAACCAACAACAAAACCCAAATCTAACTCAACTATTTTCTCAATATCCATAAGACTATCCAAACAGAAGAGGAGGCTTAAATTTTATTTAACTCATGTATATAATATTATAGTATTATATGGCAAAAAGGAATAAATAAGAATGTGCAAAACTTTTATGGATAAAATTTTAAGACTTTATAAAAATATTAAAGATATTTTTAAATGTAGCGATAGACCATTTAGTTATATCAAAAAGCTTAACATATCAGATTTTAATTCTCTCCAACTTCATGTATAGATTCAATGCAACATATTAAAATCAAAAATGTATTTTATAGTATTTGATGTGGCATTTCTAAAATTTTAATACAAATGTCCAAAACTAGCCAAGTGACACTTACAATAGTGCCCTTAATGGCTACTTGATAAGACACGGATAGAATTGATAAAGAAAAGATCACTTCTTTGTTATTGGTGCGGCAAGTATCTAGTAATTGCATGGGGAAAAAATGGAATATATATTTAAAAATTTAAAGAAAATATATTAATATGTGGTATATTAAATGTTCAAAATAAAATACAAGAAAACATATTCATGATGTTTACAGGTACTTAATACAGGATAAAAAGTAAACAAAAGAAAATATTCATAGATTATTCAACCTTAACATTATAAACATTATTAACATTACGTTATAACACTATAACATTATATATTAAAATATCCTGTGAGGAAAGTGAAAAGAAACACTACAGACTCTCTTAGAACACATTTAACTGTTGAAAGATTAGTTACAAAATATTGAAAGTATTTATGAATCAATATATAAAGAAAGCAAACACTAAAAAATGGGAAAAAAAGTGTCAAAGAAGAGAAAGCAGAAATTGTCTATAAACTTTGATAGGTAGAGATAGATGGATGATAAATGTATCAAGATAGATATATTGATAATCAGGGTAATACAGAGTGAAACCTGTGTTAAAGGAAGGCACTATTTTCTCACAAAATTAGCATCTTTTAGAAAACAGATATTGTTAATGGCTAGATGTAAAGTAGCAAGCACTCTTAGTCACTGCAGGTAGAGCATTGGAGCAACAACTTAGAAAAACACACTTACCTTAAAACTTAGGGATTACATTCCTAGATACCTGACCCAGAAAACTCCAATACCTCTGCATCATTTTTATATTATAATATACATATGAATGTAAATGTTAGTATATATGTGTTTTTCATAGCTCTAGACTTGAACAGCTATTTCTTGACCTATATCCCACTATAAGGTTACTTTTATAAGGCTTTTATTTTATTACAGTACATACATTTTCATGTACTGTAATAAAAATTTGTATGTTTACTATGTATTTTAAAAATTTTTAGTTATAATTTATATAATATATACTTGCTTATGTATATATTACATAAATATATAAATTTACACAAATGAAACACTTATTTACATATAACTAACACTTTAGCTATAAATTCATGTATCAATATGTCTATAAATTTTGAAATATACACTTAAATATAAATAAGTATATTTAAGATTAAATAGTACTTAGTATGAACTATACTTATATATCAAGTAAAATGGATATGAATATATGAATTTACATAAGCTTTCTTTTATAGTTAACTTGTAGCTATTGAATGTATACTAAGTTTAAGGATTATTGGTACATATTTATATATAGGCACATGGAGTTAAGTGTATAATATAATCGCAAATACAAAATGCTTCTCTCAAAATTAAAAAAATTAAAATAATTAAAATATAATGGCATCTGAGCAAAGACACTTTTAATACAAGTTATCTTTAACCTTATTAATAATGAAGACATAGAATGACATTTTAAGAGATTTTACAGTTTTAATTATATACTTATTTAGTAAGTATATAATTATTCATTGTAGTTTTGGAAATGTGATTATTATTATTCATATGCATTGGTTATAGGTAGTTAGTATAAAATCCTCTAACATTTATTTTCTTTAGTGAAATAGCCTGAAAGATGTAGGTTTAGCTAAAAATTCTCTATAAAAATGAATAAATGCATTTGTAAAAAAAAAAAGGGAAGAAATGTGACATGGGTTGCAAAGGCATACTATATATTAGAAACGGAAGCAGAATGAATCAGGTAGACTAACCCATTGTTTGAGGAAACTGCTATGTGAAATTCCACACACACAAAAAAACATGTCACACTGTTTTTCATGAAATAAGTAACTTGGGCTTTGTGGGTAACAGTAGTGGGGTATATAGAAAAACAGTTATCAAAACATTATATGTTTTACCTATAAAATTATTCTACTAGTGCTAAGAAATCCTGGATATGATGATATCACTTGATTATAAAAAAATATTGAGCATGAGAACGAATGTATAAACATACACAGTCCTTCAATGTTATTTCCTGAGATTGATACATGGATAATAATTGTTAGAAAACATGCTATATATTTGCAATGCCATATGAGAACATTTTCAAAATGTAGAAATGTATGCCATTTCACTCACATTTCATCAGTGGAGAATAGGACTCTTATTATATCCTGGCTCCCTTCTGTGTGGCTGTTCTCTCACATAGCAATAGCAGGATTGTCAATATGCATGCATAGTACAGTAACAGGATTTGGGTGATTAATTTAGGATTTTGGCATTGTTGTCAATATTTTATGATTGTGAAAATTTTCCAAGTTGCTATAAACCATGTTTAACAAGGGAGTATTTTCATGGGGTGCAACTTGTTTAAAGAAGCTTTTAAACAAAGCATATCTGTTAAACTTTGTTAACCCTATTTTATAGCACCCCACTTTTCACCTCATATTCCTCAGTGTTGATCTAAGCAGTTAGAAGCTCTGCTAGGAAAAGAGACTCTGTATATACAGACCCAGTGAAAAACAGTCAAGCCTTTTCTCTTAAGTAGGAGGTAGAAAAATGTCTCCATGAGACAGAATCAAGCACAAAAAGTGTTTATGGGGGTCTTCCACACCAACATGCACTTTTTAAGTGTTCTTAATTAAAGTAGTTCAAAGGGAGAAAGCTTCATAATTTATATAATTTGACAATATAGGATGTAAGAATTCTTTTTTTTTAGATGTTCTGTTATTTTTAAATTAAATTTATTGGTGTGACATTGGTTAATAAAGTTTTATAGGTTTCAAGTGTACAATTCAATAATATATCATCTGTATATTGCATTGCATGTTTACCAACCAAAATCAAATGTAAGTATTTGGTGCACCCTGAACAGAGCCTTAAAAATTAACAGGGGAGAGGAGGTATTGTAAAAGAAACAATGAGTTTTTTAGCAGTAGAGGCACACTTGGCATAATGCATAGCAACACACAGGCATAAACAGAAATGTAACACATTAGTTTGAAATAAGGGTTCAATAATTTAAAATATAAGTTAAACTTACCAACAAAAATTGATATTGTATATAATGGAAAGTTTCTCTCAGAAACCTGGAGTATAAGTGATGAAAATACTTTTTGGTGTTAATTTGATGTATATACGTTTACCTACTTAATAAAGTCTCTTTAGAATTTTTCAAAGACACTGAAGTTACAGGGCAAATTAAATAATCACATAATTATATATATGTGTAGATATATAATTCATATGTACATGTAAATGCACCTTCCACATATACACATATGATATTTATAGTTACTCTTTTATACAGGGAGTATACAAGTCTATATAAAACCAGCTCTTTCTAAGTAAAATCTAGTACTTTTAAGAAATATATTTTCTGGAATATGATCTTAAAATCTTGTAAGAAGTTTCATAATCTTGTGACCTGTGAAAATTCCTTTATAAATTTAAGATTATAAACATGTAAAAGCAAACTTGAAATACTCATATATATTTTAGTATAAATATGTGGAATACATTAATTTACTAAAAAAAATAAGCAGCAAAATATCAAATTTTGAATGAGGATTCTGGTTAACTTGACAAAAATATATACTTTAAAAAGTAAATAATGATATTTTTGATGTAAATGATGAGCATTATGCTTAATGGATTGTTATTAAAAATTAGGGCATTCAGAGATGTGATTTGAAAAGTAATAAGAGATATGAGATGAAAAAACCTCTAATATTCAGCCATAAGTGGTGTGCTAATTAAACCGCATAATCAAGTAATGTCAAGGATTTAAAGATTATTATACAGCTGCTTCAGAATGAGTGTGGAAAATGAGTGAGGATTAGTTACTGTTTACTCCTTTTTAACTCCTTTAAAACTTGCATATATTCAAGCTGGAGGTGGCAAGTAGGAGAGTAAGAAGAAATTACTGCAGGCTAACCCATTATCTTCCCACTTGGAGATTTCTCTTTCCATCTTAATTTGGTCTTCTCATTCTGATCTATTTGAATTTGTTTTTAGTGAAAATCTATTGTTTCATTAAATTTTGTTCTTGGTGCTTACTCTTCAGTTTCAAACTCCAAAAGTATGGTTATTTCAAGGTACAAGGCCCTGTATCCCACTTAAGCCCCAGAAGACCACCAGCAGATCCACAATACAGAATTCCTTTTCATATAGAGAGTACATGCACATCTATACAGATGCATGGAATACCATTTGAGTATCTTGCTTTAAATGGTATAGTGATTTTTTATTTTTTAATTTGGAGTGTGGTTGTCCTTAACATTATCTTTATGATTTGCAACCATGAAAACACTAGTTACATTCTACCTTAGCCATTAAAGAATTTAACATTTTTGTTCCAAAACCTTTATGCACATATATGACTGGATACCAGAAATTAATTGTAACAAATAACGTCTGTGATTTGAAGACCAATGTTAGATGAGAAGAAACCCTTTTAGTATACCATTACTCTCATTGTTGGTGATGATGGTAGCAAAAAACATTAGTATTTTAACAAATATATGCACTATGTGGAGTACACCATGCTAGTGCCTGCTGTTGCTGGTTGATACTGACTATACCTTTGTCTAGACTTCGATTTGAAGTGTGGAAAACATGCATATCTGATAAATCTGTCTTTATTTCTTTAAAATTATCATTCTTTTTGCATCCTATTTAATTTGTTTAGATATGTGTAGTATATATTGCAGATTAGATATGATAGATAACTAGAAGCATTTTAATAGATTCCATGTCCCTAGTGTGTTTTGCATGGCTATTTTCAAGAGATTGAATTTGACTTTCCCTAATATACGATGCTTCTTTACTCCACCAGTGCTGAAGAATAAGTTTGACCTTTCTCTTTTAAGTAGGATATAGCCAGCTATTATAAAGTAATTTTATTTTATCAAATTTGCTGTTTTGCAATAGACTTAGTGACTACCAAATCCCTGCTTTGAATTCTTAACTGTACTTTGTTTTTAACTCTCCTGTGTCATATCACATTTTGCCATGTGTACAATTTTTTCTCATTTAATTAATTTTAAGCTTTTCTACTGAATTATTTCCAAGATCTTACAGGAAATGTTAGTATTTTTCTTCTTATTTTATCACTTGGAATGCCTAACACAGTGATTTAATATAATTATTAAATTTTTTGTGTGATTAGAAAATACTAGGTAAAGATATTGATGTTTCTAGGCTTTTTCTATAGATGAAAGTATAGTATGGTATGGTGAAATCAATACTAAACTCAAAATGTTGGTTCTAGATATTCTGTCACTGACTTTGTGGAAGACAAAAAATGAGGAAATAAAAGAGAATTGAAGTACATGATCTCTAAAGTCCTTCTATGATTTTACATTTATATAATTTTAGAATACCTCCTATCAAGGTATCACATGTTCTGTATTTCACTGTAGCTAAAGACACGCAAAATGCAATTAGAAAATACTAAGAAATGGTTGACCAGAAGCTCTCCATTCAATAATTTGACAATAGAAAAGAATATATTGTTTTCATGATTATCACGCTCAGCTTTCTCATGAAACTAAGATCCAATAAAGTTTTAACATTTTAAAATTTTCCCACTCCATAGTAAAATAAAACTCCTGCATATTTTAAAGAAGTGATTCCAGTCTTTTGGTTTGAACATGGCTTTGGCATTCTTTTATTTGAAATTTCATTATTTTGCTCACATTAAGTTCATAATTTTCTCTTATGCATTCATATCTTTTTGACTTTGGAATTAATTCAAATGTTTTTTGATCCATGAAAAACCATGGGTCATAAGGATATCAAATTTTTAAGGTTCACACTAGAATGTTCAGTTTTTTGACAAATCTGATTACCTAGTTGCTCTAATTGTCACTTTAGAGTTAAAAATTTTGTTTAATGTCTTTCATAACTGAATTACACACTTATATTTGACATAAGCCTTTTTGACATATAAACTATTTAAACTACTTTATTTATACTGAGAAATGTATCAAAGTATTCACATATGACATGTAGCAGACAGTAATTCTGGAAGTCAGAAGCAACTCAGAACATTTGGATTAGAAATTTGGATTGGAAATTTGCTGCCACAGTTTTCTATGTATACTTATTTTAATTGAGGAAGTATCTCATTTTTATATGTTTTTTTAATAGCTTGTATACTTTCAAGAGGAATATTATTCCAGCAATGAAGTTTAAATGATCTCTTAATCGTATTTACCTACCCCATAAACTTCTTAACGTTAATTAAAAAATGCTTTTAAATAGTTTAAGAGTTAAAATAATGCTTTCTGGTAAAAGTTTATTGTTTATAATAAAATCAGACTCTTGATTCAAAGATGGCAATTCTAATAGGATTAATATCAATTTTTTTCTCAAGTAATTTATAATGTGTACTTTATGGAAATCAGTAATAATTCATGACTGGATAACTTGGCTGGACCTCTTATCTTTAGGGTGTGAATATAAGGCATAAATAAGAAATATTTATTTTGTAAGAGTAAAATATTTTTAATTCTATTGATTTTTTCCCTTCCAATTAAGAGTTCATGTGTTTAAAGAAACAAGATATCTGAAATGTTTATTGCTTTAATGTTTATGTTATTGGATCTATTGGTGGAGTCTTTAAAGTATTAATATTTCAGTTCTCTTGAGTACATAAGATATTTGTACTTATGTTCTTTAGTCCAAGTTATGTATAATATGTAATATTGCACATTTTCCATATAATTATCAAGAACATTTCACCTTGAGTAAAACAAACCAAAAAAAGATAACTACTGTTTTTACTTGGTAAATTACTTTGAATTTACTAATAAACAGTAAAAAATTACTTTTAGGAAATAATTGAATAAAATTACTGTTATATAGATTTTAGTTTAATATTAATATGGATTTCAAAACATATCATTGATTTGTTTTTTAAATATATTCTCAAGTACTTTTTGCAATGAGTTTTGAAACTGTATTTCCACTGAAAGCATTCGAAAAAATACATTCACTTTCTATTTCTCCATTTATTTTACTTTCTCTTTGCACATTGTCTTGATTCATCACTGCTTCAGACCAGGAGGGGGAGGGGAGCGGATGTTGGTGCTGAGAGCTTCTCGACTTCACTTCTATCAGTCTCACCACCAGAGAAGGGATGAATTACTCCCTTAGGTCTAGTATTTTTTAAATCCCAGGTAAGGGACATCACTGGCTTATCTGGAATCATGTGCTCCTTCCTAGGCCAGTTGGCAAGCCCAGGACACAGAGTCATACCACAAGGCACTCATCTGTGAGGCTAGGAATGTTCAGAGAGGAAGCATCATTATAGGTCGATTATGTTTGGCTTCCTGTTGGATTTCTCATTGTTAAAGACCATTTGTGTCATGACCTATGCTGGGCTTCTTTCCTGCATGATCTCATCTGTGTTTACAACCACCCCATGAAGTAGATACCACAATTCACAGAAGAGAAAGCTGAGACCCAGCAAGGTTAAGAAACTTGCTCCTGTCCTTTAGCTGGTGAGTGATGGAGCCAAAATTTAAACTGATTTTTGCTTGGCACCAAAACATGTTCCCTACCCTATACCACATTGTATCTTTAACTTAATAGGCATTTAAAGAACACCTACTGAGTGCAAAATCCTGTGAGGCAAACTTGAAATAATCTGAACTGGTGCCTATCTTTCTAGAGTCTATTTGGATGACCTCCCTAAGAAGGTATAGTACCAGCAGAGAAGTTACGTACAAGGTACCAAGTGCCACACATAGGGGGAAAGGAAAAGAAATGTGAACTTATTGAATACTGACTCTGTGCCAGGCCCTGTGCTAAACAATTTCACATGTATCCTCTAGACCTGCAATAATAGAGTAGCCACTTATAACATAGAGCTATTTAAATTTAAATCAATTAAATTTAAATACAATTTAATTTTCACTTCTTGTCATTAGTCATATTTCAAGTGCTCAATAAACACATGTAGCTAGTGGCTACTATATTGGACAGCAAAGATATAGCACATTTCTGTCATCACAGAAAGTTCTATTAGACAATGCTGGTCTAGCTAGCCTGTAAGCCTCATGAGAGTGTTACCGGGTATGCATTTTGCTCTCCGTTTTATGCTCAATACCTTGCAGAGAACCTAACACACGGTAGGTGCTCAACAGTTATGTAAATGAATAAATGAATACATATAATTGTATATATGTGTAAGTTACACATACATGTGTAACTTACACATATATACAATTATATGTAACTTACACATATATACAATTATATAAATTGTGTGTATATTTTGCCATAATAAAAAACCATGAATAAGTATTAAATTATTACTGATCTCTGATGAAAAAATTCAGAGTTGGAAAATTTTAAGCATTTTCCTAAGTATAAGATAAGTTGTTAAAATCAAAGCATTGAACATATATGTTGTTTTCTGTATGATATAGTAAATAATCTGGAAAAAAGTGTTTTTAAGTTACAAGATACTTAGTGTTATTATTTATTACCATTTCATCTTAAAATAATGGGTTAAAACAATTATATATATTCTTTATATAATTTAAAATTTTTAAATTGATAGAATACATATTCCATTAACTTATCATCTTAACCATTTGTAAGTGTACAGTTCAGTACATCATATTTTTGTGCACCAATCTCCAGAACTCTTTGTTTTGCAAAATTCAAATTTCTCTCTCCCTGTTATTGTATTTATATGTGTATGTATGTGTGTATATATATGATTTTACATAGGAATCATATGTAATTCCTTATGCATATATGTGTAAATAATATATATTTCCTTATACATATATATGTGTGTGTATATATATATATATATATATATATATGTGAAAGAGAGATTGGAGGGAGAACTACATCCTTAAGGTGTTAACAGTGAAATTTATGTATTTTTCTTTTTAACTTTAGATTTTTTTTTCAGTGAATGTAGAATTAGTTTTGTTAAATGAAGCAATAAAACTTGTTTTTGTTTAGACATCTACATTTCTTACCCAAGAAACTAAATGTTTTAACCCATTATTTTAAGATAAAATAGCAATAAATAATAACAGTAGGTATCCTTTAACTCAAAAACAAGACATATTTTTTCAGATTATTTACTATATCATACAGAAAACAGCATATATGTTCAGTGCTTTGATTTTAACAACTTACCTTATACTTAAGAAAATCCTTAAAAATAAAAAAAATTAGAGGTCCGATTTTTTCATCAGAAATCAATAATTATTTAATATTTACTTATGGGATTTTTAGTTGTAAAATATACATAACATGAAATTTATCATTTCAATCATTAAGTGTACAGTTTAGTAGTATTAATACTATCACATTATTGTGCAATTCTTACCATTAGTCATCTCCAAAACTTTTTTATCTTCCCAAACTGAAACTTCTGTCTGTTAAACAATATCTCCTCATTCTTCTCTCTCCAGTTCATAATAACTATTATTTTACTTTCTGTCTCTATTAATTTGACTAATTTAAGTACCTCATATTAGTAGAATTATGTATCTATTCCTTTGTGTCTTAGTTATTTCACTTAGCATAATGTCTTCAGGATTCATCAACTGTTGTAGCATGTGGCAGAATTTCCTTTATTTTTATGTCTGAATAATATTCCATTGTGTGTGTGTGTTCCACATTTTGTTTTTCCATTCATCCTTAAATAAGTACTTGGGTTATTTCTACGTTTGGCTATTTTAAATAATGTTGCTATGAACATGGGCATGCACATATCTGTTTGAGTTCCTTTCAGTTCTTTTGAGTATATACCCAGAAGTAAAATTGCTAGATCATACAATAATTATATTTTTAATTTTTTGCCTTACTGTTTTTTCATAGCAGCTCTACCATTTTACATTCCTACTAACAGCACACAAGAGTTTGAATTTCTCTGCATCCTTGCCAACACTTGTTATCTTCTCTTTTTCTGATGGTAGCCATTCTAATAAGTGTGAGATGCTATCTCATTGTGATTTTGATTTTCATTTCCCTAATAAGTAGTGATATTGAGTATCTTTTCATGTGCTTGTTGAGCATTTGCATATCTTTAATTAAATGTCTTTTCAAGTTCTTTGCTTATTTTTTAATTGGGTTTTTTGCTTTTTGGTTGTTGATGTGTACGGGTTCTTTATATATTTTAGATATTAACTGTTTATCAGATGCATAATTTGTAAATATTTTCTACCATTTTATGAGTTCCTTTTTTATTCTATTGTGTCATTTGATGCACAGAAGTTTAAGTTTTGATATAGTCCAATTTAATTTTTCAATTTCAGATGCTTTTGGTGTCGTATCCAAAAAATCGTCGCCTATTCCAATACCATAAACTTACCACTATGTTTTCTTCTAAGTTTTACAGTTGTAGTTCTTTCATTTAGGTCTCTGATCCATTTTGACTTCATTTTTGTTTATGGTATAGAATGAAGATTTGGCTTTATTTATTTATTTATTTTTGCATGTGGGCATTCATCGCTCCCAATAGCAGCTGTTGAAAATATTGTCCTTTCTCTATTGAACGGTCATAGTACCCCTGTCAAAAATAATTTAATCACATATGTAAAGTTTTATTTTAGTGGTATCTATGCTATTCTCTTATTTTATATATCTGTCTTTATGCCAGTACCACATTTATTTCATAGCTGTGACTCTGTAACAAGTTTTAAAATCAGGAAGCATGAGACATCTAATTTTGATTCTTATTTTGTAGATCGTTTTAGCTATTTAAGGTCATTTGAATTTCGATCTGAGTTTTAAGATAAATTTTTTTTTCATTTATTTGTGTCTTCTTAATTTCCATAACATTTTGTAGATTTCAGTGTAAAAGTATTTCACTTCATTGGTTAAGTTTATTTCCAAGTTAAATATTTATTATATATTTTCAATGTAACTTTAGATTTCTTTTCATATACTGTGGTTAGTTTAGAAAGATATGATGTATAAACTGCTTTTTATTAAACCTGTCACAAATATTTTCTATTAGACTTATGTCTCTTTTGTTTATAAGCAAGATGCTATGTCAATATTTTATTACTTCTATCACATTGCAACCATCCTACGTATTTTAAGATCACTCACCCTAATAATAACATTTTAAGGATAAATAAGTTATTAAAATTTTTAAAATTTCAAATGTCAACCTAATTTTGTTATAAAAGATGCCACATTTTAAAACTGCTACAGCTAGTATAAAATCAAACTGAAAGAAAATGAATTATTAAAAATTATGTAGTGGCAAAAGAAGTAATTTTCCTTTCTGATTATTGCTATTAAAAATACATTTGCAATGATAAAATTTTGCTGTACATTTAACCCCTTTAATATTTTAATTAAAATTGTAAGTTGAGGGAAAAGTAATTTACAATAAAACTGACAAGAACCACATGTTTAACAACAACAAAAAAAGCCAATTTCTGTGTACACCTATATCACAACTATGCAATGCAAATCAAATGCAACCTCTTTCTACAACTTAGTTTTTGCATCACATTAGGTGAATAAAATACAAAAAATGAGAGTTTCCATCAGTTGGAGAAATTTTTAGAATCTTCCTGCAAATGGAAGATTTTTTTTTTTTTAATAACAAAGGATTAGAAAAGGGATAGGAGAGAAATGGAGCAAGACTGGAGAACTAAAAAAAAAGAAGGATAGAAAAAGAATGACTACAAAGGAGAAGAAAAAATAGGATGAGAAACAGTAAAAGAGGGACCTGAAAGGATATAAATGAAACTATCAGGAAAAAAATAGATGACAAGAGAAGAACTGAGACAATATCCACAAGAAACTCAAAAGACATAGATATATCGAAATCTAGAAAATGAAAAGCTGGAGTAAACTGTTAAGGAAAAGAAGAAGGGAGAGAGATGATGAGAGGGTAGGGAGAAAGGAGGGAGGGGAGAGGAGATTCCAAAAAGAAATATATATTTTACCTGAAAATTGAAGTCATTGACACGGTCACCAAACCTTCACATAAGAGACAAGCATTAGCGCAGAGGATGAAATTGACTTTATATGAGGGAATCAGGATGATTTTAAAGAGAAAAATTTTAACATTTAACAAACATTCTATGATATAAAGGAATTCTCCAGTCACATAGGCAGAAGGGATCAGTAAGTGCAGATTTTTAGAGGTAAAATCCAATAATGTGGTTTATTAGTCTTAACAATGCAGTCTGGTCAGTCTGGTAGGTGCCAATAGAGAATTATGTGGTCAGATCTTTCTGTTGGAAGAGGTCATTGAGAGGACACAACTGCTGGTTGAACAGAGACAATCAGAGGCTCCTTACCCGCTCCTCTGTCCTTGGAATGTAAGTTCAGCCCACTGTTCCCACAGCCAGAGTTGTTTTCAAGGACATAGCATGGAGAATAATGTGTTGATCTGGGAAGTACATGTAACTGAATTTCATTAAAATCTCTACCTAAACCTTTATGATTCTGGTGGATGGGTGTGGATATCTACTTGTGTTGTGGCCAAAGGAGATAAGCCTGGTATGTGAGGTCACTTGCTTATTAAACCTACCTCCTACCAATCTGGAGTGGTCTATCTCTTTTTTTAGTTCTCTTGCCCACCATGTTTGAGGGCCAGTTTCAGATTTCAATACTCTCAAGATTTCCATTGCAGATCATTTTAAGGATTTGGGGCATTATTCTCCAGGTAATGATGAGTAAATAAATTGTTGTAAGCAGGAGAATGATATTGTTATGTCTAGAGAACTGGCAGCTATGTAATACATATTGGTGGATGAAATTGCTTGAAATAAGGAGATTAAATAAAAGATCTTTGCTGTTACATAGGTAAGAGATGATGAAGGTAGAAATAATGTCCTGAGACCTAGAAATAACAAAAGGTATCTAAAAAATGTAGACTCAATAGTCAACAAACTGGATATAAGAAGTGAAGGAGCAAGGCATAAGTAGTATGGTTACTAAGTGTCGGGCTTAGCTAAGACGGTATGTGGTGGTGCTTTTTACCTGATTAGCATGACATGAAGAGTGATCTTTCTAAAATGCAAATATGATTATTTCTCTTTCCTATTTAAGAGTTCTCAGTGATTTCCCAATTCAAAGGTAAAATCCAAACTCTTCTATATAGTGTAAATGACTCATTGTCTCTCCAGACTCATCTCTTTCATGCCCTCATACCTCATTTTACACTCTAACTACACTGAACTACTTTCACTTATCCAAATGTAATATGAATATTTCCCTTGGGGCTTTGTTCCCACTACCTGGAACTATTCCATACTTTGCCTTTTCTTAAACGTTACTTCCTATAAGAAATAATTCCTAAATACTCCAAGAATAATTTAGGTATCGTTCATGTAATTGCACGTGGCCCTGAAATCATTGATATATAATGTTAGTAAAATTGTCAGATTCCAAGTAGAGATATACATCTGGGATTCTTAAAGAAAGTATGTTCACTACTGTAATTACCTGTTACATTAACTGGGTTGGTCTGTGAAAATTTGTGCAATGCAGTTGGATATTCGATCATCGGTTATTAGATATGTTAACTTTTATCTCTTTTCATTTTCTTTATGTATCTTTAGCGTTAAACACCGAGGTTATTTTAAAAATGGCAATTGAGATTGATAAATACGCTCTCTCTCTTTCTTTCTTTTTCTTTGGAGGTTTTGACATTTTGCTAGATTAACTACAGTTCCCCACTGGGATGCTAAAGCTGCTCCTTTCCAATTCCCTTGTGTCTCTTCCCCAGCAATAGCTACAGTGTTGCCACTGGTGAAGGGGGAAGAGGGGCTGGAGGCATTTGCTGTGACTTTTTATTTTTCTCTCCTATTCTCTCCTCCATCTCTGAGTAAAGTGATCAGCTACACCTACAGGGTGGATGGAGGAAGAACAGAAATTTTAATTTACTTTTTCTGTTGGCTTCCAGGAAATTATATTGTCTTTGCTTCCCTCACAAAGTGTAAATCCCAATTTTGTCATGGAAGCGATTAGTTTACATATTAGATAATCAGACACAGAGCAGAAAGCCCTATGGAAATTCGTGGAAGGGAATGCTTGTTTGTTTTATTTCTTTTTAGCCAGCATTTTAAAAATAATATACCTATACTCATAGATTATGCTGCTTTTAAGTATCATTTCTGATACTGTAAAAATTGTTTCATATAAAAAATACAAGTAAAGCAACTGAACTGAAAATCTTGAAAACCTTTCCGTTTTTTGCTTGTTGACAATACACCAAGTAGAGTGTATTATGCCTTAAATCTGGAATATTGTTAAAATT
>NW_006443138.1:19929873-19955510 GCF_000325575.1 Pteropus alecto | reverse complement strand
CCACTTGAAATAAACAGAATTCAAAAATGGCTTGTAATTTAGAAGAGGAATAATTTATGAAACTTGGTTTTATTTGGAACATTTTATTTTCTTTAAGAGGATATTCAAGGAATCAGTATTTACTTCTGTGGTCACAGATTAGGATTCTGCATTCCCCTTTTCTATTTTTATATAACTTCTGCATTTTAACTGATATTTTAAAATAATGCATATCTATGTGGAACTTCATTAAAGTAAGTGATTGTTAATAAAATATACAATATATTGCAGTATTGAAGTACTGCAATTTAAAACAAAACCTTCTGCATGTTATAAAATGCAATAAAATGGCTTTAGGACCCAAAGTAAAGATTTCCAATACATAAATGATTGTTAAAACTGCAAAAAGAGATATGATTTAATATTTTAGCTGAAAACTTTAAATGTTTCTATGATAGAAATAGATATAGCATGGTAGTATAGATTCTAGACTGTAGTTTGAAAGAAACCAATAGTGAAAATAAATTTCATGCCAGTAGACACTTTAAAAACTAGATTTAGCAGCAGTCACATTAGCTTAGATAATGGGAAAATTTTTCTTCATTGAAAATGCTCTGTGTCGCTTAAGAAGAACTTACTGAGGCAGCCTGCCATCTAGCTTTTTCACAGAAAAACAGGCTTACAGACTGCAGATGAGAGAGTCTGGAGCAGAGACAATTTTAACTTAGCCATTCCTAATTTATCTCAAGCATTTTCAATTCATCTTCACTGCTCTATGCACACAGGAACACCAGATTGTCATCCCTGGGGAACAGAATGCAACCGGGGATCTAGAGAGCTGTCACATTCCAAGAAATATTTAAATTGTGCTGATTTTCTTCTGGAGAACTGAGCCCAGGGAATGAAACTCTTCATCAAGTCATAGCTTTGCGGGCAATAGATCAGAGGATAATGCCAGTTTTCTAATGGATTATTGGTATCGGGCAGGTTTTCTCTGAAGGTACGTGGTTATTTTCTCAATTCATTATCCTCTCCTATTTATCAGATAATGATCTAATGAGCTGGAGATCCAAACCTGTGAAAAAAAGAAAGATGTTAAGTAGTCAGTATTGACTAAAGAATGACACTTTATTGCTGCATGTTTATAGGTGAATAATCTGATTTCTTTACTAAAGATCAGTAGGGTAGAGTTTTAATTGCATTGTCAGCAAAATCAGGCGAAACCAAAACAAAACCATACTGCAGGCTGCATTATCATAAGTTTATATTAATTCTCTTGAGGGTTTTCTTTTGTAGCTGCAATGTATAATGAAGAGAAATGCATACTTTAGAAACTCAATCCTATATATTTTTTTAATCCTTTCACATAATCCTGATATTTTCTCTATATATTTATTCTTAAATACAAACTTTATCTCAAATGCTGATATTCATCTCAGTGTCATTGATGTTTGTGCTATATAAATATATGAATGAGAAATATATTTAATTGATAGAAACTCCAGTAGGAGTCTTCTTGAGAATATTATACCACCGTATTTTGTTGGCATTACATATTTTTAGAGTTCAGAAGAATCTTATCAAAATTAATTTCTGCAGTTTTAGTTATAAATACAAACTATAAAAATATATTATTCAACTTTGTTCTGTGAAGCAAAAACCTCAAAGATAGAAATAGACAAAACTGTGTAGCAAAGTAAAATGTTAGAAGCTGCCAAACTTCTGAATATTAATTAAACCAATAAAAATGGAGAAAGCCTTGTCCTAAAGCGAAAGTTAACTTATTATGTCTATGATATATTAGAACAGGAAAGGGTGACTTCTGGGCCCGTTCCCTAAAAGTTAAAGGTGCGTGTACAGGGGTGCTCTGTGTCTGAGTGAGTGGGGGTGTAGGATAGAAAACAAGCATATATTAATCACAATGAGTGTATGAAAACTAAATATTGTAAAATATGATATTAGGGCTTTTGATGCTTTTAAGAGTTTTATTATTGTGTAAATAATCTCAGTGAAACCTACCATGGCATGATATTTTTTCCATGTTAAAAATGATTATTACAGTGGGTAAAAGAACAGGTGTATTTGACCTGAAGCATTGTGTACCTGCTGTATTTCGACTGGAACACAGAGTTTGTGGACCCATTAGTGGGTTAATCACAGGCTTGGGAGAGGAAATGGTGGCTTAGCTTCAGGAGAGCACTTGTTAAATGTGTTCTAATTTCTTTAGAGTGTTTGATGAGAGACTATTAGAAAAATTAAGGAAAGGGAGAAGGAGGATTGAGTCACCCAAATAATAACTTCAAGCTCATTATCCACAGAAGGATTGTAAAAGGAAAAAAAAGAAAAAAGAAAAAAAGGAAAAGAGGAAAGAGAATAGAGTCCTCAGAATACTTCAAAGGGCTTTTTTTTTTCTTCTTTCTTTTATTAATCTTACAAGAATTGAAAAACAGTGATGTAAATTAAGGTTTTCTTATGGATTTCTCCATTTGGCAAGCTTTTTCTCTCATTTACGAAACATTTTCCCTCTACTCAAGAAAACAAAAAAGAGTGAGCTTGCTTTCAGGCTGGTTTCTCCCCCAACAACTTGCAGCTCTAATTTAAGTCTACAGAAGTATGCTCTCTGAAACTGCATACAGTCCTAGGTATCTTAGTTTTGTAATCTAGTGACTTATGAAAGCCAAAAGATAAAGTGATTTAACATCTATATTATAACTGGCTCTTCTGAAAATCTCAGACTCTGTAAAAAGAGGACACAGGGGAAAAAAAAAAACGGATAACTTCAGGGAACATACTTTATGTTCTTTCAAAATAAAATAATACCAATAGATAATGAAATCACTTCACTTTTGGGTATGGGAATAATATGACAACAGCTTAGTAATATATCTTTTAATTTGCATTTTGGATGTTAGATGAGTAGAACACATATGTCAGGAAGGGCAGTTTGAGTTGCCAAATTGCAATAAAAATTTTTATCACTCCGACCTCCTATTAACCTTTTCGTCCACATCGTTAGTGTGTCTTGCCTCCCTGTAGGGTTCATTCACTTACCCAGTTATCTAAATCTGCTCAACTTCCAGGTTTAGTACTATAACTTGTTTTCCTTTATCTTGTAATGAGTTCGTTGCAGAATATATTAGCATGATTTCATTTTATTAGTTGCTGTTAAATATTTAATATTTATTGAGTGCCCATGATATGTTTGGTGCTTCAAAGCAATATGCAGAAAGAGACCACGTAATAGTATTTTCTCCTAAATCAGCCAGTTTATTAATATTTCAGGACTTCTAATTGGTGCCCACAGAGCAAGGCAATTAAGGCTGACTCTTTAGTGGCAATTTATGTGCATATAAGGCATGAAATGTCCTACATTTAGTCAATGATTTGCAGTTAACTCTACTGAAAATCCCAGACTGATCATCCAGTGGTTTTCCAATTCTCCCTTAACTCTGTTCCATATGTCAAAGTGTCATTGTAGACAGAATGTTAGATTGGGGTAACACAAACTAGGTTTAAATCTGTTAAGCAAGTTTGTGTAAGTTAATTGACCTATGTACCTCTATCTCATCAGATGTATAATGGTGATAACAGTACCTGCATTTTAGATTCTTGTGGGTTGTAGAGATTATGCACATTCAGTAACAAGCACATAGTTTGTGTACAATATATACTCACTACCCAGTACCTATTTTTGAATGCATTTTATCGTGGTTTCACATACGGTGTTTCTATTTAAACTGCCTTGACTCTTATCTTTCTTCAATGATACACGTGTATTTGAGTGTGTGAACTTGTATATTATCATATCCATATCCATTTGTTTAACAGTTTTAGTAGTATGAATGTATTGAGCATATAGTTATTGCTTGGCACTAAAGTAATCTATAGAAATAATAAAGCATTACTCATGCATTAATAAAATTGGAAATTAAAATTAGTTTGAGAAATTAGTTGGCATATTCTTCATGGTTTTCAAATAGTTAAATTATCAACCATAACTTAGCAGGGAAAGCAGATAGAACTATATCTCATTTTCTCACTTTTCCCTTCTTCTAAAGGACATGGAAATAGGAGACGGTAAATCCTCTAGCTCATTATACTGTGCCCTTTGTCCCTTTCATTTGCATTTTATTTTGCTACAGTGGCTTGTCTAGTGAGATGTCCTCAAATTCCCACTGCACAGAGTAGTTCAAGCATACATCCACCCCTGAGGGAACAAAGCAAATATATAAAAAATTTTATATAAAATGTATAAAATTTTTAAAATAAGAGGCAGCTTTGCTTTGAAAAACATTCTAAACATTTTGTAATGAGAGTTAAATTGTCAAATGCAAATATTAAATCCAGCCAGATGTTGACCTTAACTGTGAGTATGAATCACAAACTAGTAAGCAAATCCAAGCTAGAATTTCCTTTTTTGGGTTATAAGACTGCTGAAAAATTCTGACTCTGAATTTCTCAGAGTCAGAATATGGGGAGATAAATTAAACATAACACAAATCTGTTTTATATATCTTTGTGTTGGAATTTATAAGTAGATGAACAAAAGTCCTCTTTATAAAAAGGAACTACCAAGTAATTATTTTGAAAGTGTTGTAGGAGAGTGTCTGGCACCTTCTAATTCAATCAAAATGTGGACAGAAAAGCAAGTACCTACCCTTTCCACTTTTTTTTTTTTTTTTTGGTTCAGTTTATTTGGTCAGTGCCAATCCTACTTTAAACCTATGAATCTACCTACTTAGTAGTAAGAGAAAGGCTTGGGCATCTGACTTTATTTCCCAAAAGATCCTTGAAGTTCTTCTGTTGCTTTTTGATTCCCAACTTTGGATTTCGACCCAGTTCTTAGGGAGATTAGTACTTGTGTTCTAATTCCAACTCAGTTTTCTATTCTGTAAAATTATGTGTGAGAATAATAATAATATTCATAAGGTGGTATGGAATGAATGACAACATGTAGTAAAATATTATTCCAGGGGCTTTTTCCTGTAAATACTAAAAGATGGTACTGAGTATTATTGTTTGCATCATGATATCACCATCTTCTAACCCGCCCCTGATATTAGATTTTGTGTTATTCAATTTGATTTTAGATCCCCTCGGTGGGGTCACAGATTTGTGTTCATCTGCATCTTCTTTTGCCTATGGCTTCCCCTAGGTAAATGTTTTCATTAATTAATCCTTTCCCCTTTGACATAACCTTAAAAAGCTTAGCCACCAATTCCGTGAGCTCTTTTCCCTCAGCAAATTCTTAATGGGAAAGTAGATATCTCTAAGCTTAGTGATTCTCACCTTATGTCTCAATTTGTGTATACTAACAAACAAATGATAAAAGAGACACAAAGAAAATGCTGGTTCTTTTGTAAGATATAACCTCCTCAGGCTTTTAGAAAAGAGACTGTAAACTTTCCTGTGAAGGTCTCTGTCACATATTCTTTCTCCTTCTCCTCCTTATTACCCTTTAAAAATGTAAAACAAAATAAAACAAAATAAGCAAACATATAAAAACACAAGAAAATAAACATTTTTATGAGTCATGTTTGCCAGGAGCATAATTTAAAGACTCTTATACGAGAACATGAAAGATTTTGCATGCCTTCCAAAGTCTGGGCAAAAGGTAGTCCTAAACGTCCATGTTCTTGCATAAGATAGTCTGTGTTGAAGAAGACACTATCGAATTTTATCCTAAAATAATAACTTGATCCTTTTCTTTTCCTGCCAAAATCCTTCCAAATACCTCAATTTGATGGATATTTATTATTTTATTTTCACTTTTAATGGATCCTAATGTTAGAATGGCATCTGGAAAAATATATAGTAATAATAGCAGTTTGCATATTGAATACAATCTATGGGCTAAAGATTATACACAGCATTCATTTTCTAATGTTAATCCTATCAACAACCTTTAAGGTAACTACTATTACAATTATTTTATCGATATGGAAATCCAGACATAGAGAGATGAAGCAACTGCCCATGGTTATTTAGCATAAGTAGCTTAGGTAATTAGCCAAGTTTTGAATACAGAATCTTTGGCCATTTAACCACTGGCACTGTACTGCGACTCTCAGATCGTGGCAGAGTTTTATGTTACTGAAAGAACAGATGTAAAAATGTTTAAAAATATACGTTAATAGTAAATCAGGTGAAAGAGAGAAGAAATCACACAATGCTTATTTTAATCCCACATTTTTATGTGAATATAGTAAGTATGGTAGTTTTTTAGTTAAGTATGTAATTTCTGTTTGTCTTTTCTTATATAGGACATTACTTATCTTTTTAGAACTTTTTTCTCTTTAAAATATTATATAGTGAGTTTAGATAAAGAAGTTAGATTTATCATGGAAAATCTAAAGAACAAAATGGTATAATTTTGAAACTCACAGGAATTTTATATTTAATTCTGCATGTAAATAAGTTGATTAACTTAATAATTCATGTCATATGGGAAAAATAATGAAAAACAAAACTGACAATTGTGTAGAAATAAACTATTATCTCCAGTTATTTTAACAGTATCAATAAGTGGGAGATTTGAATGTGTAGAAGGACCTGTTTGAATGAAAACTTTGCCAGGTGGCAATTCTGCTTAAATTCTAAGAAGCATATGTTGTATGTTGTGTGAATTCCTGGATTGTCCTTTTTAGTTTTATCAATATACCAGATGTGCCTATAGTATTTTTGTAGAGCTGAATCATATTTTCTAACCAAATTTGAACTTGGTGTAACATCTTTGAAAAGTAGGCCAGCACTGCCATATGATGTAAATACAGTTGACCTACTTCATAAATGATTCTTCTGTCACCTCATTTGCACAATTGAATCCTTGTGATATTGTCAGGTGTCCATATATAAGAAATATAAAAATGAAGTGGAAGATTGTCAATCATCTGCCAAAACTGATCAATGCAAATAACTAATTTTAACAGTTCTAGCTTTTAATTATTATTTCTAATAATTAATATATATGCTTATATATATGTATAAACTTAATAAAACACGATTATTGTTTAAGAAATTATCATAATAGGCCCAGCAATTTTAGGCTCTAGTAGGTTCCTGAACATTGTAGCGTCAAACCAAAGTAAAATTTCTTTGGCTATTTTCATTCAAACAGGCTCTCTAAAAATTATTTTATTTATTTTCAAGAAGTATGGGAGGAGATATGTGAGTTTGTGTGTGAAAGCATTTGTGTACCTGTCTGTGACTGTCATGTGCTTTTGTGTTTTGTTTTGTTTTTGTTTTTTCAAATATTACCACAGAAGATTTGAAAAGCAGATCTTTAGTTCAGAGGCAGAATATTGAGAAGCATCTTCTCATCTCACTAGCCAACACCCCCTGAAATATATAGGAATTAGAGCATTAAACCCATCCAGGGTTCTTGGAATTCTCCCACCTCCTTTTACTTAGCATTATTCCTTATGAAATAATTCACACTTTAGAAAATGTTCCACTAGGGATGTTCTTTTTTTTCCTCCTTTGGATTATCTTTGTGGGGTCAACATTGAGAATATTCTAGGAAAAGTAAAATCTTTATAAGAATCAGTGGAATTTATATGAAGGAATGAAGGTTAGTATTGCTAAGATAATTATTTCTAGGTTGTCAATGGGGATAGATGTGGGCTGGATCCTAAGGACAATGCTGACAACTGGATTATGCCCATAAAAAGAATTCTCTGAAGTGTATAAGTCATTATAAATTATTTTTTTGATTCTGAGAGCAGTTATATTTGGCATTAGTTTCAAGTCTTGTTTTCATTTTGTAACCCCTCCTCGCTACTCCAAACCTTTGGTAAATACTCACATAGACCTTGGCGGTAAAAGAATAGGCTAAATCTACACTAAAGGAAAAATCTTACTCTGCATATATGTATACGCAGACAGACAGGATCATGGATAGGCAAACACATACCTACAAACAAATATATATAGCCCCATAGATATGTAAACAGGGACAGGCTAAGAGACAAACAGATGTGGTGACAGATTTTCATATAGGAACCGACAATGGGACAGGGATGATCAGACCAATATACAGGGAAAGGCAAACTTACAGACAGCCAGAAACATACCACAGAGAGATATGGAAGAGTGGAAAGGCAGATAAGCACAAGTACAGACAAGCAGATACAGACACAGAGATATCGATGAACAAAAATGAAAGACAATGAGGCTCGGAACCATGCTCTAACATTGACAGACAGGTCTGGCCACCTATCAGCAGCCTGGCATATATATAAACATAGACATATGTCTGTGGACATACATCATACACTGGAATTTTGTCTAATACATTAAGGAGGCAAAATTCAGTAAGAAACCATTTTTAATGCTCATTAAAGGATCACTTATTTATAAGGTATATTTTTCTGTGCATTTTTTTATTACATAGATGCAATAAAAAGAACCATGGATATGTTTGTAAACATGCTATTTCATGCCCTTTAATTTTATTAGTGCTTGTGTCTTTGGGTAAGAGAAACAAATAAAAATAGTCAGATTATTACGAGGTGGCTGTTGAAATGTACCTTAAGGTTTTTTCCAGTTCTGTAATGGAAGGGACAAGTCAGAATTCAGACAAGAAAGTGATCAATTTTATTTCTGTAGGAGAAGAATAGCAATTATAAAACAAACAAAAGAACAAAACACTTGTGGCTTGAAAACATTATTAACGTTAAAACAATTATTGCAGTCCTTAGTCTTTGCTGTGGGTCACTGAAATCATTTCTAAGTTATAAATGCACTTGATTTTTTTTCTACAATAAAATGAGAAAAGCAGGGGAAATACATTGCTCCTGTAACTGAAGGAAATTTTAACAGCTTAGAGGAACATCTATCAAACTTCAAAAATCTAATAGAAAGTTTTCACAATTGCATTACATTTAACTGTTGATTTGAGATAGCCCTTCAAAACATTTCAAAATTGTAGAATTGTTTAAAGGATGGCAAAGTCTAGTAATTATTCAGGAGCTGTTTTTAGTGGTTTACAAGGATAATAGACTATATAGTTAATTGCATATGTTAAATTATTATCATTAGATAAATATCTTGTGTGTTGTATCTTGCTGGTACTTGTAACCATCCTTTATTTTCAGTGGTAGTTGGGCATAGTTCACCAGACTGAAACTTTAAACAATCTTTTATATTATTTTAAAACTAGTATTGTTCATCACAACTGATAATTTTAAAAATTAACACAAACAGAATTGAGATATATGTTTTCCTATGAGGTTAATTTTTTGAGGTGGGGAGAGTATTTTTCTTTTTATTTTAATCTCTGAAAAGAATACCTGGTTATATGATGAACCTCCTGTTTAAATCTATATATCATAACATTCATCAGTTTTAAGTTCAGTGACTTTTAGCACATTTACTATTTGCCCAATTATCACCACAATCCAGTTTTAGAATATTATCATCACCACAAAGAAAAATCTTGTGTCTACTCACTCATTTTTTACCTCAACCAAAGCAATCACCAATCTTTTTCTGTATCTATATATTTTCCTTTTCTGGACATTTCATATAAATATGATATAATATGTAGTTTTCTGAGTCATTAACCAGTTAATATATATACAGATTGTTTTATAGTTGTTCATTCTCAAAAAATAAAGATTGTGTTTATATTTCTAAATTCTCTCAATTCACAGCATGGATGTAGATTTGGAAACTAATAGCCAAATTAATTTACTGTATGTTGAGGTTTGTAAAACTCCTTTTTCAAAAGCTAAAAATGAAGCAAAGATAACTAAAGCAAAAAAAAAACCGAAAAGTTCGTGTGAGGAAGTATTAAGGTGATACATAATGATATATTCTAGCCTAATAAGCTTATGTTACTTGTTTTCAATATAAATAATATTATTTTCTTGCTTTACATGTAAAAGTATCTCAAAACAGAAATATAAATGACAAATTAAAACTTTTATTATTTCGTTAGTTGGATTTGTATTTAAGGTAGACAAAAAGTTTTTGTCAAAGATTTGAGATCCTGATTGAATAAAATATTACTAAATATAAAATCTACAGATAATTAGCTTTATTGAAGCCTTTTGTTTGTAATATATGATCTACTTCAAATGTATTTTTTCTATTTCTTAGAAGTTTTCTATGCTACTACTATGAATTACCACATGAGAACTGTTTAAGTTTTGATATTCAGAGCTTGCTAACTTAATAAAAAGGTTTAGGTATCAATTTTCAAATCATATGGATGACTGAGGCCATCTATGAGTTAGCCTGCTTGTATTTACGGTTCCTATCCTTCCTCAAATTTATGGTTACCTCAGGCAGCTTAAAATTTTTTTACAAGGTTTATACTTCATGATGATCTTTCTACTTCACTTATTTGTGATTAATTGATGTGAGATCTTGCTTTTATTCATATTTTTATTTTAAAATAGGTAACTCGGGTATGATGCAAAATTTATGTGACTTTTAAATGGATTTTTTTCCTTCCATACACAGTGTATTAGAAAATCAAGCATATGATTTACTACAACACTTTCTATTAGTTTAAGTGTGAGAAATGCACATTGTTCCAAGATTCTTTTATTTCTTAAGTATACATTCATTGAATTGTATTGTTTGCCAGCTTTTCTATTTTTGTTATCTATTTACTCAGCCTGGGTGGTTTCACCCATTGGTATATCTTCACCTCTAAGTCTACAGCTCTAATCGTGACTGCTTTGATTCTGACCTGGTAGTTTAATGTTTAATAGCCAATAGAAACTTCTGTTTACAAAAAAAAAAAAAAAAAAAAAAAAAACTATGAAAACATTTATTCAGGAAAATATAAAAGAAAAAAATGGTGGCTTCATTTTTTAAAGAGAATACAAATATTTTTCTATTTTAGAAGGTTTTAGACTACTTCCTTCTTTGCACCAGAAACACAGAGATTTTGGGTTTAATTAAATGCTGTCTCCATCATTATTCTCACAGATGCTATAAAACCAACGTAGTCTCTTTCTGCTGCTCACATGGCCCAGTCTCCACTTAGTATAATTGAAATTATTTTGGGAAAGGGTTTCATATTGAAGTAGTTTTCCAATAAACAGAAATAAATGTCACATATTTAATTACAGTGAATTCTTTTTAATTCTGTAAATAATATTTAATTTTGCCATTTATTACAATTTAAACTGCTTTTCTAAAAAAATAAGTATCACATTCCTTCTGTTATCTTAGAAATATAAGCTATTAGTAACAGAGATAATTAAAGAGTTTATTTAGCTTTGAATTTTTTCTTTTTAAACTAAAATAGTAATTTTATTGTGCTTTATAGTTTAGAAAAAATAGACATCTGTTAAAATTAAAAAACTACAAAGTTAACATTTTACTAGAGATTAGACAGAACATCCTCCACCCCCATTCTGTATTAAATTAACACAGAGAGTGATTTCCAGAAGCTATCTAGAAGTGCTGTAATACATAAGACTGAGGAGAACCACACACACACTCTCTCTTACATGAACTATACAAACACTATTTCTGTGAAGTTCTTTTCATTATGATGCCTACATATCCGTGGATGAAAAATAAGATGAATATTTTGGGTAAAAAGACATTTTTTCTTAGTTTTTTTCTCCACAGGTGACATTTAAGCAAAATAGATTGTGATGACATTAAAGGCATGGACATATCAAGAAAACTCTAGGTATAATTTTTGAATTGATCTTGAATAAATTATCATGTGTGCTACATGGGACTCAGAGTAGATTTTTGGGGTTCCTTGATTACAGCCTTTTTTTATTATTATTATTTTAACCTAATCCTGTCCTGCATCCCACCAGGTTATCATGGGATAAGTATTATCTCATAACCTAAAGTATAACCATTAGATTCTATTTCCCTAGAATTTAGACTAGGGTTCCAACAATCCTCATTTCACTTATCTATCTATCTATCTATCTATCTATCTATCTATCTATCTATCTATCTATCTATTTATTTATTTCATTTATTTTAGGTTTTCATCAGGAGGGAGATTTCTCATCTCCTCTACAAATATATAAATATGTATTCACTGCCTCAGCCTGGAGGCACTCTAGTATTACCATATAGGATGCTGGTAAAGAGCTTGATCTGTAATGCCAGTGGTAATGAATTTCAGACTCAGTTTCACTATTTACTAAAATCATATATACTTTATATCTTTAAGTATAGTCTGTGTTTCTTTGATATTTTGTGTCCAGAGAGGCAAAATTAAATATCCTCTACTAATGTGCTTCTATTTTTCCTTGTGTTTCCTATAGATTTGTTTATGCTGAAGCCCTATTTGATATGTAGATGTTCATAACTATTTAATCAGCAGTGTTATTTGTACACTTTAATATTATAAAGAGCTCTAGTTTGTTGCTGTTACTGCTTTTTGGCCTGAATGCACCCTTGTTTGTTTTTGATATAATGACCTCTGCTTCTTTATATTTAAATTACCTACGTATCTGCATATTAAAAGAAAAAATCTTTATGAATCACTTTGCTTTACATTTATCTCTGATATACACCAAAGAGTAAGGGTACTTTGAAATCAAATGTGAAATTCTTTCTTTCTTATAAATTTAGTTTGACCACTATAAATATACTGATTAAAGAAATGTTTTTAAGTTCTATCTTTTTTTGATGTTAGCTATTATCAGAAAGGTGAGGAATGAGCATACTTTCAGTTTTTTGTACTGAACTCCAACTGTGGTATTTATATTATTTCTACATTAAGGCATATACCACATGCCTTCCAGTTCTTACTCAAAGCCTCATATTTATTTTAATTTTACATCTATAGATAAATGTATAAAATGCTTCCACAGTTCCCCTCTCCCCAGAGGTTTTTCTAAAATCTTTTGTTTGGTTGATGTCCATTTTTTAGTACTTTTACCAGAAAGGATTCATAGAAGTATTTTTGTATATTTAAAATATTTTATGGCTTTTATCCTTGAAAGATTAATTGACTCATATAAACTTCTTGAATTATGGTTTCTTCCCTTGATTATTTTTATTTTATTCTTACAAGAGTCTTTAGAAAAGTTAGCCCTTTTTCTCCCTTTAATATCAATCTAAATAACATTCTTTTTCTACCTTACTGCCTGTAGCATCTTTTTTTTTATAGGATTTTATGTTGGATGTTGAGTAAATTTACTATGGTATACTCGTGTTGACTGTTCAAGGTGATTTTTTTCCTGGGATATGATACTCTCTTTTCATTATAAAGATTCAAACCCTCTTTTTATTATAAAACATTAGCTTTGTTTCATTATTTCTATTTTGTTCGATGGAATCAACTTCTACAAATATTGGATGTCCTTATCTATCTTTCATATCTACTGTTTTCTCCATAATCCTTGTTAAGCCTAAAAATTTTACATTTGTTTTTCCTATTTTCTATTATCTATATTCTCATATTCTCTTTATGTTTTTCATTTATCATTTTTCATAATTCTTTTTAGCTCCTTATAATTCTTTTAAAACTTATTTCTCACAGTTTGGTAGTTAGATGTCTAAAATCAGAATGCCAGCATGGTTGAGTTCTGGTGGGAGCTCCTTTCCTGGCTTGCAGATGGCTGCCTTCTCACTGTGTCCTCACACGGGAAAGAGAGGGAGAGAGTGCAAGACTCTAGCAAAGTTCTTTTTATAAAGGGACAAATCCCATCATGAGGGCCCCATCCCCATGATGTCATCTAAAGCTAATTTCCTCCCAAGCCTCACTTTCAAATACCATCATATTGGGTGTTAGGGTTTCCACATGAATACTAGGGGGACAAATTCAGCTTTGGCTGAGAAATAAAAGTTTCAAGAAAGGCAAAGGATAAAAAGATCTTATGAATATATTACAAGAGATTCAATTGTATCTGTATTTCTCTAAGTAGGGTAGACTTCAATACTAAAAATTATATAGAGAAATTATAGTGATCCACAAATATATTGTTACTACTTTTTTACTTAATTCTTGCTTCATGTCTGCTAGGTAGAACAGTTAAAATCTCCTCAGGATGTGGTACCTTCATCTCAGGTATATGCCAGAGAATCATTGGAGCTTTATGATATCTCACAACCTTTCTATGGTCCAAGTGTATTTGTAATGATTCTAACAGTTACAGATCTAAGTTATTTTGTTATATTTTGTGAGACAGAAAAGGTTGAAAATCACGTGATATCACTTATATGTGGGATATAAATCTAAAAGCAACAAATGAACAGGATAAACAGACTCATGGACATGGACAGTGGACTAGTGGTTACCAGAGGAGAGGAGGAAGGGGGAAAAATTAAAAAATAAAATGTTAAAAAATAAATAAATAATTTTCAGAAAAAAGAGCTCACAAAAAATAAAAATAAATAAAATACATAAGAATAACAGATCTCTTAAAAAGACAATTATAGCATTATCTAACTCCTTCCTAGTAATTAAATTACTTTAAAGACTTTTAAAATCCTTGCTGATTGTTGCAGGTAAATTCAATGAAGAAAAAACTTTTTTTAATTTTAATAATTTATATATGAAGAATAATAATGATTTTTTAAACACAGAATTTCATTGGCAGCACTACCAGAATAGGAATTAACATTGCCAAAATGATTGAAAACACTGGATATTTAAATAATCAAATAGTAAAGTTCTAATATTTTATGATAAGTAATTCAATTTTCTCATTATAAACAATTCATTTTTAAAATATGAATACCATTCACGTCTATTTTGTGATCTTCCACATCATTTTGTAGTTGTGAAACTTCATGCAAATGAACATGATATATTGTAGTTTAATAGTATTTTAGAAATTACTCCATATTATTAAAATAACAAATATCAAAATGCCTTGAAATTCACTTAATGGTAAATTTTATCGAAGAACATTTAAGGCAAATATAAGTATAAATTTTGAGTGGCTATATTCAAAGCATTGGAATTTCTATCAGTGAAGGGACAATTAAAAATTTATATACAGTATGTTAAATTTGAAATAGGATATTCCTTTTACTCTAAGAAATACCTAATTTTGTCACTCTTAAACGTTCATTTGGTTTACACAAACTATGTTATTTTCATTTTGTAAATAGAAAACGAGCTATAAGAGATGGCCATCTAGTTCTTTGATTTATTCATAAAACACAAATTGTTCCTATTCTGCTAGGTTTGGGGCTGTGGCATAAAAAAATCAATAGGACTCAGTTCTTTTTCTCAAGGAACTCAGATTTTCTTCAGTCACTTTATACCTTCTGCTACATTTCAGGATCACCTGGCTAATTCCTAATTTGCTCTTCTAGTCTCAGCTCTAGCATCACCTTATGATTACAGTGTTTGTTGATGTTCCTGTCTCCCTCCATATATCAGACTGAGTTAGGAAACTCCATGTATAACAAACATTATTGGTCCTCATTTTTTATAATAATTATCTTTATTGTACGTGTTACGCGTTGCCTTATTTTACTCTACTTACCTATTTGGCATTAGCGGTACCTAGAAGAGTGTTTGCAATAATATAAATTTAATATTTTCTAAGATATATTCTCATTATTTACTCAAAAGTGTTGCACATTCTTACAAATTCTAAGAGCATGGACTTTTATTTTTTCTTCTTACTTCTCTATCTTCCTATTTTTGTTTTCTTTTTAAAATACCATTAACTCAATATGGAAGTCATTTTTTTTTTTTTTTTTTTTTTTTACCAGTCTGATCCTCAATAAATCTTTAGAAGGCAGATGAGGGAGGTTATAAAGTAATTTCAGTAATAATTCCTTTACCCTCTCCAATTTTATTTTAGAAATTTTGAAAAATATGAAAACTTATAAAAATAAAAATACTCATTCCAGTTTCCCAGAATTATCCATTATTAATGTTTTGACATATTTTTTCCTTTTTCCTGTGTATGCATTTATATTGTATCGATGGTACATGAATAGGTATTTCCTTAAAATGTCCAAATTATTCAAGAAACTGAATTATCCAATGTATATAAGACGCAGTTAGGTCCTTTTTCACTTTTCCAGATATAGGATTAATATGTAGACATCTAGTCAATTTTTAAACATTTATATTTATTCAGGAACAGCAGTAGATCTTATTTAGTATTACTTTATGGGTTTATTTTTATATTTTCCTAGTTTTACTTAAATGGCATTATGAGACATGGACTATATTATATTACTTTTTTTTCCTACTTAGTAATTTTTCAGAGATTCTTTAACATTATTACATTTATATTTAGTTCCTTTAATTGCTGTAGAATTTTTTAGCCAGTAAGTGTTCTTTGTAATCATTATCTCTTCCTCTATGAACATTTAGGTTATATCTTCTTTTTCATTATTGTAGACGGTGCTTCATTCAATTTCCTTTTGTCATTTTGACATGTTTCTTAGTTTCCAAAAATGTTCTTCTGAGACGTATACTTGGAATTACATTAGTAAGCATAAGGAACATACTTTTTCAATTTACTATTTACTCCAAAGTTCTATCAGTATATATTCCCACTCAATACTTGATCTATTCAGCTTTTTTTTAAATTTTCTCTTTATCTCTTCACATAATTTATAAACTATAGTTGAAATTTTGTTTTTCCTATAAAATTGCTTTTATCAAATTTTAGCACTCTAAGAAACTTTAGATAAAACTATATGAGAAAAGTTTTATAGGAAGGAAAATACCACAGGATTCTGTATAAATCTTAAGGAATATGTATGGAAAATACCAGAAAGAATAAGCTCTTTCTGCTTGGCAAAATGTGAGTTTATAGACAGACCACTCCACGCATTCTTTTAATAAATACTTATTTAACAAATACAATTTTTTATGTTTAAAATAAGCAGAGCACTGAGCTGTATGAGTGAGGGGGAACAGACAAGGTATGAAAAAAGAGAAGGAAGATAGATTTTGATAATCTAGAGCTTAAGTTATCCTACAATTAATTCTGTTTCCTAGACAGAGGTCTGTCTCTTCCTGTAACATTACATATACAGGCTAACACCTTGATTTCTGTTTAGAGCTTAATTTGATCCTACCACAAATGCCTAACCTTCCCAAGACTTTGAGCATCATCATAAAAATTTTCCGAGCCTTGAAAATAACATTGACTGAGCCAGGTACCCCATGGTGAAAAATAATATATATATAATTCAATCAGGTGGGTGAATTTCAGAGCCATTTTCATTTTTCTGATTGCTTTTTTCCATGTGTGCCATTAAAAATAATGAAGACTTTATTTTTACTGGCATTTAACTCTTTGCCTCATACACACTCATAGTTTATTCTCTTTGTTTTTATCTAAGACAGCTTAAGTAATGAGTAGATAATATAATTGCAAGCATGTATTAGTTGTCTTCATTATATTTTAAAACACAAAAAGACAGCAATTTAAAACTTTTTTCAAAGCTTCTTTGTAAGTCTTATCAAATATTGATTAGGCACCCCTAGACCTAAATGTCCAATGATTCCAACCACTTGCTAATATTTCATTTTTTTCTCAACTGTTGCAAATAAAAATAACCTTAATCTATACTGAAATCTCTTCTACTGCATCAAAAAAAATGTTACTTTATTTTGTCCTCAGTGATTTACCCATTCTTTCATTCATTCATCAGCATAAGCTATATACATTTATAAAGTGCCTAGCCAGGCACTTTTATACTTGCTGGAACTACATCACTATATAAGAACAAATTCCAGCTCTCTGAAGGATGATATTTCATTTAGACTTTTCTTACCATTTAAAATTTATTTACATGTATTACATACAAATTCATATCTTTTTATGACTAAGTTAAATAATATTTTTCTCAAATGTTTTATTTCTTCATATTTAATATTAGTTAAGATTTGCCAAAGAGAATACATGCCTCAAATAAAGATTTCCCATATGTTCTGAGAATCGTTTCTTGTTTCTTGTGTAAGGTACTAACATATTTGAGCATATTTGATCATTGGATACTTTCAATATATTTATCCATTGCACCAAACATGATTGAGCTCTATTTAAAGTTCCACACATGGAAAATGGTGCATCATTTAAAATAATTTCTTAAAAGTTGTCACCAAAGAATTCCACGGTGACCTAATATTAAAATTTTCAGCAGTATAAATCTATTTTCTTAAATACATTCTCCATTTTCAAATCAGAAACCAACTTTCTTAAATTTAAGGTTTATTTCTTTTATGTACCTTCACAAACCAATCTATGGTGAAACTTTTGGGAAATATTTACATCATTTTGTTATTAAATTTTTTGAAAAATTAAATCTGGAATAACATTTTAAAACTCTTTTCAGATAGTTTAAAGAGCTGTTGATCACGGTCATTAGGGGCGTTCACATTATCTTCTGGTTCTCCTCCCAGGCAAATGATTAGACTGCAATTTCCTATCACTTAAAGATAGTCATAGCCACTAGGTTTGCTTTGATGAAGGAAATCAGACATAAAGTCTCAGATATCAGTCGAAGGAGGAAGAATTGATTGATAGTGTCATATTTCAACTTTCCTTGCTGCAGAAATTGTGAATGTGTAAAGATGAAGCTTTTGTCCTCCTGCGTCCCTGAATGTTCATTAAAATTGGGGCCTCCTGCTAACCCCCAGTGGACATATAAGAAATAACCTTTGAAATATTGATCCAAACTTTGCATTCTTTATTATGAAACTATAACCTTGCCCATTACAATACAGTAGGAAAAAGAAGTGAAAAATATTTTTATATTGAATTAGAGACATAAAGAATTCAGTTTCTTATAGTTTGGATTTACTCTTAAAATCTTGCTAGAATAAGCTTTGCTTAAAGGTCTCTTTATACTTCCTAGTAATTGCTTTTCTAAGTTGTAAACAAAACCTGAAAAGTAAGGAATGAAAAAAATCTTTTCTCAGGTGGTTCTGTAGCACATGCCAAATTATCCCAGTATAGTCTAATTTTCACAACACAAAAATAATGCTCAAATAATGCTTGGGGGTGTGTGTGTGTGTGTGTGTGTGTGTGTGTGTGTGTGTGTGTGTGTGTGTGTGTGTGTGTGTGTGTGAAATAAAACTTTGTAAAGGGTTCTACTTATATTTTTAAAACACTGTTATTAAACACTATTTTCCATGCTGGAGAACTAGAAACATTCTGTTATATGTTAAATAACTTCTTCAATCCTAAGCTTTAACATTGAAAATTTAATTGATTTTTATTATAATTATATTTTACAGCAAAATATTGAAGATAGTCTAAATTAACTCCGTTAGTCCTGCAAAGAGGTTCATAAAAACTGTATTCTTTGTACTAAAATACAAATAAGTGTTGCTACCTACTATATGTTTCTTAGTGCATTCATTGACACAAAGTAAGTTTTGAAAATCTTGAAATAAAGAAATATCTTTTATTCTGTTTACCTTACCAAATTATTAAGCATAATTTGTAGTGTAGTGAGTTTTCTGTTGTTGAAGGCTAAAAAACATTATGCAACTGTTGAAAATTTGATTAGATATAACATTCTACACCACACCACAATTTAGAGAAAAATGGGAGTTTATATTATGTCTGCACCACTTACCTAGCTGTAAGGACCTGGATAAATTATTTTAGCTGTAGTGTTTTTATTTCCCCTTTTTAATAGCAGTTGGTGGTGGCAATAAGATATTTATTATATTGAGATAATAAATATTTGAGGCCTTTTGTGTAAATCTATCTCACTGTCTTACGAGACTAAAATACAAAACATGCATTTTCCTCATCTATTAAAAAAGGATAATTGTGTTCATCTTAGTCTGCAGTTTTCCAAAGCAATCATACCACTTTCTATTTGCACCAGCAATGTCTAGGATTTACAGTTTCAACACATTCTTGCCAATACTTTATTTTCAGACTTTTTAGCTTCAACCATTCTAGTGCATGTGTGTTTGGACCTAACTCTGGTGTTAATTTGCATTTTCTCAGCATTTATTCGTATGTTTATTTGCCATTCATATAATTATTTTGGCAAAGTGTTCAAATATTGTGTCCATTTTTAAGAGTGTTATTTGAATTCATATTATTTTCATTATTGTGTTTAAATGTTCATTATATATTCTAGATTTAAGTACTTTATGAGATATGTATTTTGCTAATATTTTTCTCAGTTATATTTTGCTCTTTTTCTTCAATAATAATTTAGGATTTAAATTTTAGATTGCGTCTTAGAGTTATTCAACTCCTTAAGATAATTATTTCATCTGTTTCTAATTTTGATTCTAGCATTTACTATGACTTCTGAAAATCCAATTGTTGCTGATCTTTCAGATATAGTATTTTGCATTTCTCTTCAGGAGCTTTACATTTTTTGTTTCGGTTTTGTTTTTTCCCATCTATGTCAAAATGTAGATTCATTCTACTCGAGATGTGTTTCTTTAACGTGAATTGAGAAAAAATATGATCAATTCTGGCATATCACAATCATTATCTACATTGAAATCACCATGCTCCATTTTTCTCTTATACATATCTTGTTAACTGTTCTCATTTTTTATCCCTCTATACTTTTTCACAATTATTTAGTTCAATAATTATTTTTTCAAGCTGCTCTAAACTTGGCTTTACTTGTTTATTTTTAAATCTTCCTTCTTATTTTCTTATAATACTTAAACATTTGTAATGTTTGTTTTGATTTGTTATTTTACAACTTTGCTTATTTATAAAACACGTTTTCTGTGGTTTTGGTTATTATGGTTCTATTATCAGTCTTGAGAAATTTAATTCTCTTTTTTTGTGCTTTTGAATGTAATTAACAGTGAATCAGTGATGGCACTGTTCAGTATTTTGACTTTGTTGATGAATATAAGAACTTACACGTGTGATAAAATTATATAAAGTTATATAAACACAAGTATAAGTAACACTAAAGAATATTGAATAAGAGCTGTGAATTGTATCACTTTCAATATCTTGTTTTCGATATACTATAGTTTTGCAAAATATTACCATTGTGCAAAACTGGGTAAAGTGTACATAGGACTTTTCTGTATTATTTTTTATAATTGCATATAAAGCCACAATTACATCAATAAAAATTTCTGTTAGACACAGCATATATAAAGAAAAAATGCAATCTACAATCTGAGAAATGATATTTGTGACCCATATAACTAACAACAAGGAATTAGTAGGAAAAAAAAAATATACATATATATATATATATGGATAAGAACACAAATTTAATAGGAAAAAGAAATCCATGGTCAATTTTTACAAAAATATTTTTAAAGATAATAAGGGGAAGAAATCAGGATTCCTAATGAACATAGGAAAAATTGTCCAACCTCCTTAGCAATCAAGAAAATCAAAATGATATAATCTTATATCCCACAATTGGGGAGAAAACAACAGTCAATAAAAGTATTAGTATGGATACAGGAAAAGGAAAACATATTCCTGATAACAATATAATTGGTAATAATCACTTTGCAGAGAAATTTGGCAAACACTATGAGTGTTGAAATGTGTACATCATACAATTTGATAATCTCACTTCTGCAAATGTAAATTTGATTCACATCCAACTAATTAAATTATTGACCAAAATTTATATCATATCCAAATGCCCAAGATACTAGCTTCTGAATTACTTACCAAAGTTCTGCAAGCATCGGTTTTCTTACAGAAGTTAAAATGATAAATTTATTCACAAAATCTTTCTTTAAAACTGTACAATAAGTTATATGTCTTTTTATACATGTGAAGCAGTTGAATTGTTGGGGAAGATTTCTCTTATGGCTCGTATGATATAGAAACCTGCCATTTGCTTTACTAATTGACCTATAAAGTAACTGTAAATGTATGTAGTTGAAATAAACATTGTTTATTCAATAAATGCACTCATTTATGCTTCAAGGTACTAGGCCAATAACAATGTATTTGTGGATATGAGGTACTATATTTTGTTTGTCGTTCATGTCAAATTTCATTTTAATTACAATATAGTACCACATAATGAGAACCAGTCAAAAAGTTATAAATTGAAAAATAGGTTTTTAAGACATAGTATAATGTATTCTTATTCCTAATGTCTTTATATATTCTGGCACATTACTAAGAATGTATGGTACTTGAAAGAATTAATGAATGAGTTAATGAATGCTTTTCTTCGAACAAGCAATCTATGGCACTAATAATGTGGATAGCATTTTAAAAGTTTCAAGAGCCATTATTAAAATACTTTTAAAGGTTGAATTCATCTTTGTATCCCAAGTACCTAGCAAAATATACATTCGATAATCATAGATTGAATAAAATGAATCAAACAAAAACATAGCAGAGTAGCAAATCTATAGATACTTTGCTTTTTCAGGTGCTAACAGAACACTGTCCAATATAAAGTTTATAAAATGCCTATCCCCGCGGTTATCTTTCAGCAATTCTAAACATATGGTGGGAAGTCATCTTGGTGGAAATGAGACTAATTATAGGTTTACATAGCTGTCAATCATGATGTTGTCAATCATAATATTTTAGTGAATGGCTTATTGTCCTGGTCTACCTGGATTTCATGATGACAAGTCTGGCAGTATCTAGGAGTAAAAAGAGATCAGGAAATAAATGAAGTTAGTGAATGGTGAAAAACAAGAGGCCAATGTGACATTAACACAACTCTTAAAATTTCAACAGTAAACAACTAAAATCAGATGCTCCATTAGATTTATTTTTTTTTCCTTCAATATCTTGCATTACTTATTTCTGAAAGTATTAGGATAAATATTGTGAACATTTCCAGTTTTTCTGGGTAACTCATAAATACTAAGAAATTGTTCATCTGCAGGAATTGGAAAAGACTCACTCAGAAGGTAATATATGTCAGATCACAGCAAAGGTAATACCAGGAAATTGGGAGGCAGAAGTCATTCACCCTAACTCCATAAACAGGATTAATGGCAGGATAAAGGAATTCTATACATTTGGTTTAGAATCATCTCTCTCAATTTCCATACTTTCACTAGGAGAACTGAAGAGATAGTATCAACCGCCACTTTACAGTCACCTTCACCCTATCCTCCATCAACAACATCAACTGTTATAACTCTACCATCTGCTTTGTGACCAACAAATAAAAATTCCTTTAGCCCATCTAACCAACTCCCCTCAAGAAACATAAAACTTCCATCAGTCTCCCAAACCCTGGATCATCTTTCCTGTATGAGTCAATACATCTGCTTTTCTGACCCACATTTCTCACTGTTCCCCAATTCTGAAACCCTTCCACTGAGTCCTTTGGAACTCATAGTAAATACATCAGTAGAATCGCACATATTTTCAACATGCTTTCTGACATTTTCTTCACCCTCTTTCTTTAATTAAAATCTTGCTCTCCCTTGAAGACACTGCTTTTCTAGCAGATTTCTCAAGTGCTAGTTTTTGCCTTCTCATGTTTCTGTTACTAATGAGTTTGGAGGAGAAGAGCTGTCTTCAGTGCTCTCCATGACTGCTTCTAGACGATTCTTCCTCTCTCTTCCCTAACAACTACCTCCCCAGCCTTAAATCCAGCCTTAAACCAAACCACCTACACATTTAAATTGAAGTCGCCAATGTGTCTGGTCATCATCCCTTGAGGATTTTATGCATTCTCACCAACATGACTTCTGTCAAAATTCTTAGTGATTTCACTATCACCCCAAAGGTTCTTTTTAGTACCCTGACTTCTCAGTTATGATTTCTCTTTTCCCATAATGATACTTTTCTCCAAGTATCTCTAAAACTAATTTCTATGCTTAAACTTGATAGTTATTATCAATAACGACTTCCCCTAATCCCAATTTCAATCTTCCCCAGTCTGATCATCACATCCTCTTTTCTGGTTTACTTCCTCTGATACCTGACTCTAATAGTTCTTCTGCACCGCAAAGACCTACATCTTAGTATCTTGTGGTTATCTATCAGAGTCCAATAGGTTAACATAATCTACTTTGGCATTTAAACCAGATGGACACTGGTTATAAAGTGATGGAGAAAGCAAGCAGGATATTTTTTAAACAACCCGGTGATTATCAGCAATAGGGAGGACTACTAGTGTGGAGGGAACAAAAGGAAAAAGACTGTGTTAGAGAGTCAAATATATGGTGATGGACCAAGACTTAATTTCGGGTGGTGACCTCATACAGTATACGTATGATGCATTATGAAAATTATACACTTAAAACTTATATAATCTTATTAATCAATGACACCCCAATAAATTTAAGAAAAAAGAAGACTGAGTTACTAGAGGTCAGTAGCAAGAATCAACCAATGGAAGCTGATTGTGGGTCTGTAGAGTGAGAGCTGAAGATGTAAACTATTACTATCAAATATAACCCGAAGCTAAAAAGAAAAGGAGAAATACCATGTTTTTTTCTTTTATCATATATTCATTGGTTGAACACAGCCATAAGTCAGTTGATATGAGAATGTGTAAAACACATCGTGTAAGATCACCTATCTTGTAATAAATAGTAGGAAGCAATGTGTGTGGGGGGAGGGGGATCGGCAATGACTACCCGATATATATTCCTTTGTTCTACTTAAGCATGTATGTCATATGGTACCTGACTAACCCCACTACTACATCTTTCCTCTGAGGATCAGGGACGAGGTCCTTCATTGTCCTGAAGGAGAGGGGTGCGTGCAGGACAATTATCCTTTGTCAGCAGCCAGAGACCTACATCTCTATGAACACTGGCTATGGGGAACCTACACCTGCTACTGATTAATTTTGCCCTGTCTCTTCTCTATGTGAGTAAAGTGTTCTATCCAGTGCTTGACTATGCCATACTTTTTTTGGTGACTTGGATACCAAGCTGCAGTGGGCAGAAGTGTTGGGACTTCTTCTCCTGGTGACAGGCAACAGATGTCATTTACCCAACATATACCATTTCTTTTTGATGATAAATTGCTCATTCTTATGTCTAGCCTTAGGGTTTAGTGGATTATAAAATACCTGCTACATAATAAGCTTCTCATATTGTATAATCTCTTACTGCTCCATGTTTAAGTGTTTGGTCTCTACTATAGTAGCCAAGTGCTGCTTTTTAAATGTAGAACAATTATTTCCTTCTTTCCTACTTTCATGTCCTTCATGCCTCTCCAGCTATATTTATTTTATGTTGCTCAAATGTCAAGTATGATCGTATCTTAGTTTTCGTAATGTTATCTTTTTTAATATATATATATATATATTTTATTTTTCAATTACACTAAGCATACAATATTATATTAGTTTCAGGTAAACAATACAATAATTAGACATTTATATAACTTACAAAGTGATTACCTCGATAAATCTAGTACCCATCTGACACATACATAATTATTACAATATGATTGACTATATTCCTCATGCTATCCTTTACATCCCCATGACTATTTTGTAACTACCAATCTGTATTTCTTAATCCTGTCCTCTTTTTCACCCACTCCCTTGACCCCCCTCCTATCTAGCAACCATCAAAATGTTCTCTGTGTCTATAGGCTTGTTTCTGTTTTGTTTGTTTATTTTCTTTAGATTCCACATATAAGTGAAATCATATGGCATTTGTCTTTCTCTGTTTGACTTACTTCTCTCTGCACAGTATCCTTTCGGTCCATCCATGTTGTAGCAGAGGGCAAGATTTCATTTCTACGGCTTAATAATACTCTATTTATGTGTGTGTGTGTGTGTGTGTGTGTGTGTGTGTGTGTGTGTGTGTGTGTATACCATCTCTTCTT
>NW_006443138.1:19920722-19929843 GCF_000325575.1 Pteropus alecto | reverse complement strand
AATAATGCTGCAATGAACATATGGATTCACATGTGTATTTGAAGTAGTGTTTTGATTTTCTTTGGATAAATACCCAGAAGTGAGATCACTGGGTCCTTCTTTGTCTCTTGTTATAACTTTTATATTAAAGTCTATTTGGTATAAATATTGCTACTACAGCTTTTGTTTATTGTTTCTATTTTTATAAAATATCTTTTTCCATCTCTTTACTTTCAGTCTGCATGTCTTTCGATCTGAAGTGTATCTCCTGTAGGCAGCATAAGTAAGGGTGTTGTTTATTTTTTATCCATTCAACCACCCTATCTTTTGATTGGAGCTATTAAGCCATTTACATTCAAAATAATTGTTGATAGACGTAGTTATTGTCATTTTATTATTCATATTTTTAATCCACCCCCCCTTCCCTTCCTTCTTCCCTTGCTCCAACATTTCTTGTAATACTGGTTTGTTGTTGATGAACTCCTTTAGCTTTTCTTTGTCTGAGAAGCTCTTTATCTGTCTTTGGAATCTAAACTATAGCTTTGTTTGGGTAATCTTAGTTGTAGGACCTTGCTTTGCATCATTTTGAAATTTCCTGCCAATCCTTTCTGGCCTGTAAAGTTTCTGTTGAGAAATCAGCTGACAGTATTATGAGAGCTTCCTTGTAGGTAACTCATTGTTTTTCTCTTGCTGCTTTTAAGATTCTCTCTTTATCTTTAACCTTTGGCATTTTAATTATGATGTGTTTTGGTGTGAGACAATTTGGATTCATCTTGTTTGGGACTCTGTGCTTCCTGGGCTTGTATGTCTATTTTCTTTACCAGGCTAGGGAAATTTTCTGTTATTATTTCTTCAAATAGGTTTTTAATTTCTTGATCTCTCTCTTCTCCTTATGGTCCCTCTCTGACACAAATGGTGATACGCTCGATGTATGGTGGCCCCTTTAAGTATCCTCATTTTTAAAATTTTTTTTCTTTTGCCACTGGTGTATTCTCAGAAAACACCCAATACTAGTTAGTTGTTGAGTGAATATTCATTGAGTAAGTAAATGATTCACTTTCCCTTTTTATTCTTGCTTCTCTTATTGACTGAGTTCTCTCTCTCTGTATGCCACAGAAAGAATAGTAATAATCTTCATAATTGTATCATAAAGTTATATGAATTAATATTTGAATATAACATTAGCAGCAGTTTGGGAAGTGTCTGCTATGTTTGATACAATCTTTTAAAAAGATTGCTTTGTTGATTCTCTACAATATGAGATAATCTAAAGCTAAAGACATCATGCTGGCAATTTAAATATTATAATCTAAGAGAAAAAAGAAATAAATTGAACCCTTATGGGACATATTTACTTCCAATATAATATTAAATCATGCACCAAATGTAAATGAAATATAGTAAAATTCAATAAGTAAATCAGGAAATATGGAGATGGGGGACACTCTAATTTCTCTGGGTCTCATATTGAAAACTGTTTTGAACAATAAAAAAAAAATTGTTCAGATTTAAATAGTGCTTAAAAACCTCAGTCTTAGCATATTCTCTGAAATATATTTCCTATGTAGGAATTGCAGAGGTTTTAGCTAAAAAATGCTTGTCATCTCAAAACTGTTCTTTAAGCTATCATTCTTTTAGTTTTCTTTTAAACCGTTATTTATGATGCAGATACAGCTTTCGAGAAGAGTATCTCAGATGAGAGTACAATATTAGAAACTATGTAAGAGTTTAGCATGTGTCATAAATTGTACTATGTGATCTTTTCTACAGCTTTTCATGTTTGTCCATAATGTAGATATATGTGTTAAGGATCTTATGAAAATTACTATATTTAAACTTAATTTCCAGCATGATCTCTTTTGCTTTAAATTATCTAAAATTGCAGAGACTCAGCAAAGCAATCTTTTTAAAAGTTGGCAGGGTGGCCTGCCCCTAGACCCATAGCAGGTGGGGAGGAATCCATCGTGGGGCCCAATGAGGCCCCATCATTCTGACAACTGCAGGCGTAACCTTGATGGGTCAGTAGACTTGGCTCTGACTTCTGCTTGGGGTTCAGTCTCGACACTGTGTAATCGCTCTTAGCATTGTGTAATTTTATTTCATCTCAAGCATAGGTTACTTTTGTAAACAGGAAAAAAAAAACGGAATAAAAGAAGCTGTATGCTAGATTCCATCATGAAATTGTAAAAAAATAAAATAAAATAAAAGTTTGTATCAAACAATATAACAGACATTTCCTAAATTGTTGCTAATGTTATATTCAAATTTGAATTCAGATAACTTACATGATGCAATAATTATATGCAGATTATAACAAGCAGAAATGTCTAGAAAAATATATAAAAAAGCAAGAGTAATGGTAATTGTGCTGGTGAGAACAAAAGAAGATAGGGAGGTTTCAGGGTAATAAATAGATAATTATCCCAAATATCTAAGCTGCATTTTATTGATTTCACATTCTGAACTTCTCCTTAATATACTTCAGACTTTGTTAATTAGTCACTGGTTCTTTTAATCGGTGTGCACATTCTGCTGGCAGAAGTCCTTCCTATTAAGTGACTCTGGTTTAGTAGCTTGTGCTACTCCTGAATGAAACTTGTGTTCAAACTGTTGCAAGACTTAGATCACTTGGTTCACATACATTAAAAAATAAAACGTTGGTATATTTAAATTAATAAAATAACTTTTGCAAAATATTCTATTTAATTCACCTTGGCATTTCTTCAATACTTTGCATTCATGATAACCAAGTGATAATATGATGACCAGCTGAAGTAGAAATAATGAATACATTTTTTAAATGCCAATGAACAGTCAGTGTTCTAAGCACCCACCACTCAGCCTTTATTACAATAGTATATTCCATTCATTCTTTCACTTTCTCTAAAGAAAAGAAAAACAGTTTGCCTGCATTCCTACTCATATTGCTTAGATTTAGGAGCCCTATATATATTGAGCACCAGTAAAATACTATGCAGAGAAAAGGTAACAATAAATAATATTAAATCACTAAGGGAGTTCAGAGTATACCAGGAAAGATTTTCATATAAAATTATGTTATAAGATTTAGAAGTTAATAAAAAAGAGAAATGCTAGTTATTAAGCCTGGTGAATATCTAGGTTTATTCAGTTTGTGTGTGTGTTGGGTGGGGGGCGGGGAGTGGTGGAAAGTGGGGCATGAAATTGTTCCTTGGGCAATGGCACCTAACCAGATATTAATCTAGAACATTAAGTAGAAAGTATGCACATTAAGAAAGTTGGGAAGAATATTGCTGGCAGAGAAAACACAGGCTAAGAAGAGATGGGATACAATGAGAATTATGAATAAAAGCTAAAAAGATTAAATGTAAGCTGTGAATCATGGTTAATATAAGCAGTTTTGTATTTGATCATAACGTGTTATCAGGGCTGGCTTCATCAGTATGCTGCCTGTGATAGCTTTAAATGTCATGGAAAGGATCTAGTCAGTTATTCTGATCACCAGAGAAAGCCGCTAAATTGCTATTATATATGGGAAGGATGTTTCTATGGTCCAAATGTTTGTGTTTCCTCAAGTATATATATGTTGAAATCCTAATGTCCAGTGTGATGATATTAGGAGATAGGGCCTTTGGGAAGTGCATATGAGAGTGGAACCCTGATGAGTGAATTTAGTGTTCTTATAAGAGGCCCTCCACAGAGATCCTTTACCCTTTCCATCATGTTAAGATATAATAGAAGTCTGAAATATGTAAGATGGCCCTCCCCTGACCATGCTGGCACTCTGATCTCGAACTTCCAGTCTCCAAAAATGTAAGAAACAAATTTCTATTGTTAATAAGTCACCCGGTCTATGGTAGTTTATTATAGTAGCCTGAATGGACTAAGACAGATATAAGATGATTTATACCTTGGCAGCAATTGGAGAGATAGTTATAGATAGTTATGAGTAAGAAATGTAAACAAGTATACACAGATGATAAAGAAAATATAAATAAATGACATGGTAATAATGTTGAAGAAATCTATTTGAGTATATAAGAGATAAATGTATGTGGTTGTAAGATTGAAGAGTCTTGATTCCTCAATGTTGGGTGACTTGATGTCAGTAACTACAATAAAGAATATCAGAGGAGAAAGATTTCATAAGGAAAAAGGACTTCAGACTTGAACATTTTGTCAATAAAGTGCTTCATGTCATTTAAAGATATGTTACAGGCTTGTTCCATTAATTAAAAACAAGAGAACAGTTTAAAATATCTAGAGTTAAAATAGAATTATAGGACATATTTACATGTTATGTTGGTTAAAGATAAGAAATATTTAAAGAGAAGAAGATAGAATAGGAAATGATAAGAGCCTGTAGTGCCCATGGTTGTAATGGGTATACAAAAAATATATAGAAAACACAACAAATGTATCTGGGATATTTAATAAGTTCAACTGAAAAAAATATCTTTTGCTTTTGGCAGTTGTTGACTTTCATATGCATACATATAATTATGTGATCAATATAGAAGACATAGGTAGCAGAGTGAGAATTGAGTATAGAGAAGTGGAAACAGTAAGAAACAAACAAACAAAAAATTATGAGAAAAATAGAAGGGAAAGATTGTGTAATAGATATAGGGGTTGAGGATCATAGAGGCAGATTTTTACTTTCATTTTTTTTCATTATGGAAAGCCCTTGAGAATGCTCAGGGCCTATGGGGAAAAGCCAATAAATGGAAGAAACAAATGCATAGAAGGGAGGAGACAAAGGCAAAGTAGAAATGAGATGACTGATGGAGAAGAGGAAGCAATGGTTTTTAATAGCTGTGATTTTTTTTCTTTCAAGCTGCATTTTATTCCTTTTGTATAAGTAGAGGAAAATCAAGTAATGATGCCAATTCAGCATTGGAATTTTCACTCACTTTATTGGTCATAAAGAGAAATCTTCACACCTGCCCATAACCAGAGTGTTTCTTTTCCACATTCTTCACGATTAGGCCACAAATCGTATTTCTGCAAACACTATGAGAGAATATTGCATGCCTGTTTCTCTCTGTGTCATGAGTACCAGGTCTGGCACTTAGTAGATGCTCAATAAGCATTAGTGAAGGAAGAGAAAAGAAAGAAGGAAAGACAATAAAGCATAGGATGACAGAGTTACTAGCACATGAAGTATAATTTGATGTGGCTGGTAGCACACCGAGTATGAGACCATGGAGGTGGAAAAAAATGCAGGTTGGAGATCTTAAAGGCCAGGTTTGTTGCCAGAGACTTTTTCCTATATTGGAATGATTGTACTTGTGGCCAAATAATTCAACTGCACGTTTACATTTTATTCCTCTATCCTCAGGATCAGCAAACAATACTTAAGCCAGCATGTAAATTTTTTTCAAAGTTCACATGAAATCTATTTTTCAATACTCTTAAAAATCACCAGGTTTTTCATGATTCTCTTTATAATTTTCCATATGGCAGTGTATGATTCTGCTTTCAAACCTGATTTTTGAGGAGGTTTGGAGGCTTCGTGTAAAGATTTCCAGCAGAGAGTGGTATTTAAAATCTGCTAAGCTAGGAACACCTGTGCCACTCTGTACAGCCAAAAGATTCAGAGCAAGCGGCATCTGATTTTTCTACACAAAGGCAGAAATTTCAGGGAAAGGCTTGTGAGTCAGTGAAGGGATAGACGTTGGCTTATATCAAGCGATAATTGAAAATAATCAGAGATGACTCAGTTATATTCATTCTCTCTCCCTACATCCCTTTTTATAGTTATCTCTCCATATCTCGCACATCCTGAATTCCTAAATCCATGTACTCATTGCTATATTTAAGCTTGGGTCTACGAATTAAAAAAAAATTAAGTTGAATTAAAAAAAAATCTTAAATCAGTGGTGGAGGTTAGCACAATACTAAAGAATAGGTGAAATAATTTTTTTTTAAATACCTGATATTTTAGATTCCACTAGAGTTGTTTTTGTGGTGGAAGTACTAGAATGTCATTGAGTAGTACAATTATGTCAGAATTTCACAAATTTAAGTGTAGTACAAGTTTAACTGTTAATGGCATACCATATTATTTCTTCTCCAGCTTTTCTTAGTTATGACACAGAACAAATTCATTACTATTTTCATAATTAAATTAGAACCAGAATATTATAATTATAATTAGAAAATAATCAGTGTGGAGTTTCTAGTAGAAAATAATTCTCTAATTATAAAGGAAAACACAAAAAAATGAGTGGTTTGTATATTTTCAAAAATTTAGTAATAAATTTAATGCTGTTATCCATGAAAATTAATAAATGCATTTTTGAGTTAAGCATCATACTTATAACAGATTTATTTTAAATTTGTGTCTGTAATTACTATAGAATCAATATTAGGTCAAATATATCCTTGAAGCAGGAGCTCACAGCAACATGATGAGTGGTTCCAATTTTATTGAATATTTCTAATATTCACAATGGTGTTGGCTTTTCTATCACAAAAACATAGCTCCAACCACAACAAAACTTTATAATTCTGATGCTACATTTTATCATATCAAACCAAAGCAAATCTTTGATTTGGGTGCTCGGTTAATTTTACTTTAACTTATTCAAATTAACTTATTAGGCTTTAGAACAATGAAAGAAAATTTCAGAGTTCCCTCAGTGTTCTTGTAAGCACACATTTTAGAGGAATTTTTCATTTAAAAATATTAATTCTTTTGGTGCTATTTTCTATTAAGGAAACATTAACATTAGTCATGATTTAAAAAGTAGTATTTTAAAGGGGAATCAAAATTGTCATTATTGTAGAAATGTATTCTAGGTATTAACTGCTGATTGAATGTTAATATTAGATCAAATTCCCATTTTTAGAAAGTTGATTGTAACTGAACAATAAAGCAAGTTGTAGCAAGAAGTTAATTTAATCTCTTTCACTTTTTCATAGAAAATAAACATAAATACACTATTCGTAAAACTTAATTTTATTAAAATTTCTGCTGATAAAAATGAATACATAAAATACCTAGTTTATTTGTGTAAGATATTTAAAGCATATTAAAATGTCAATTTCTATGTAAAATGTCAAAGAGGACATTCAGACTATCACATTCAACATAAACACTTAAGTGTTTTGATGTCTGAGAATACTATATTTGCACAAAATTTTAACTAAGTATTCAAATAAATATTAATTTATTACTATTGCAAGTATATTCATTTTATTATTCCACCATAACGGCATAATTTCTATAGTTATTTATTTGTATTCATTCTTAAAATGTGTGCCATATCAAATCAAATTTACTATTACATATTTATGGAAAACATTGCCAGGTACATAAAAGTGTATTCAGAAATGATTAACTGAAAGTAAATTAGTTCGTTGTGATTTTAAATCATTATTTTCTTCATAGTTTTAAAATCATCCATGCTTTCTTCTGTCACTATGCCTAATGTCAGTAAAAATGCCTATATTCATTTTTAGTATCTTTAATTTTTCTTAGAAAACTAACATAAAATTAAAACTAAACATAAAATATTACTAAAACTCAACTGTATTAAAGTACTAATAGCAACTATATAAGTAGTATTTTACATTTGAAAAAGAGTAGAGAGTTTAGACCAAGTTAAAATTAACTTATAATTTTCACTGAGTTGGTGTAGATTTCGTTTGCCTTAATTACTCAATAAATCACTTTCTTTTTGAGTAATGAGACACTTCTTCTGAACAGCAGTAGCATCTTTAGATAACACTAAGCAGGATAAACTAAAAAATGGACTCTGGTATAATTATCTTTAAAACAAGTGTTAATCAACTACAGTATTCACTAGGGAATTAAATATGTCAGATTCCAAAGTTCGAAGACAAATATGGGGATAAGATATTATTTTCTATCAGATTAATAGAATGTTGTAAGACCTAGAGTAACTTCAAAGTTGAAGAAATTGAATGTCCTTAGAATACTCTTATTAATTAGATTTTCTGGGTAATTAAATTTTAGCCAGAAGAAAGTGTTCCAACATGCACAAACACATAGTACTTTGTACGAGTCCACATATTTGCTTAGTATATGTATATTTTAATTGGGGCTTAGTATCCTCTCAATGGCTTGAATTCTAGCTGTAGATATATTAGGGGGAATATATGTTTATGTGGATATACCAGAAGATTTACTCTTTTCTAATGAAATCCATAATAGCAGCCCATTACCTCATAAAGACTAATGTATATTGACTCATCTTTCTGTGCAAAGATCTCATTTCTCTTTCATTTTCCCTGGCTGCTGGGCTCACAGTCCACTCTGTTTTACCTAGCCAGGAGATTGGGCTCCTCTCCATCTATTAGATAAATTATCCCCGTTTCGATGTTTCTTTCAAATGTGTTTCTCTCTCTTTATAATTTCCTTAGAGGCACTTTGTAAAATTTCTTCAGCGGGTTCAGACTTCTGGAAATAATAGCTGAGAAAGGGATGTTTTGTTGGCAACTATGCTTTCTTTCCTGCTACAAATCTATCCACAGACAAGGACGCATAGAAATTGTTAACTGAATGGGGAAAGAAAAAGTGAAAAGTGCAGGGGAAATAAAAAAAGAATCTCTGTTCCTTTCAAGATTGCATTGGATCTCAGATGCATATGATATTCTGGATATTTGTTCTGAAGTAACTTCTCTGCTCTTGGGCCTGGACTGGTGACCTTGGGAGGAGACTTGTCCTCTTTGGCTTTTCAAAGAGATTTTTCAGCACCTGTTGCTGGTGTCTATGATTGTGGTCATTTTTCTAACTTACAAAACACCCCAAAACGGGAGTCTCAGTCCTAACCCCAACCCTTGCCTTATCCTTTAGCCTTCTTAGAACCTACATGTTCCCTAACTAGAGCATAGAGGAACTTCTGGGCTCATCATAGGCTTTGTTGAGTCTAGAGAGAGTTAGAAGAGCTACTTTAGATTCATCTCCCTGGAAACTCCCCAATAGCCCAGTGATGTTATTATCTACATGATGTGAGAATTGGTTATGCAGTATGTTTTTTTCTAGAGCAGTGTTTTTCAACACTGATTGAATTTTAAAACAAACAAACAAACAAACAAACAAACAAAAAAACACTTGATAACTGTTTAAAAATATGGGTGCCTAGACCCCATTACCAGAGATTGAATTTAATTAGTCTGCAGCAGGGCCTTTGTA
>NW_006443138.1:19898278-19920695 GCF_000325575.1 Pteropus alecto | reverse complement strand
CTTTCCCTTTGCTATAGTTTTTTCTACATCATATGCAACTTCTTTCCTGTGAATCAGAATTAGTGATTCCAGAAATATCTCTTCAAAATTATAGGACAAAATCTAAGACTTATGATATATCTTAGACTATCATGAAACTTCGTTATTGGGAGAAAGGAAAATTCATCAAGGTAATACACTCTAAATGTAATTCTGGTCACCCTGTCTGTCTACAAATATATACAATAACAGTCATTGCATGTATTCACATATTCCAGTAATTAGAACTTCTAACTCTGCCATCAGATAGGCCTAGTATGAATTCTACCTCAACCATTTACTGACTAATTACTTTAGAGTAGTAATTTAATTTCTTTGTGCCTTAGTTTCCTTATCTTCTGGGAAATAGAGTCTCATATTTTCTGTTATATCTACTTTCAGCCCATGTGGTTTACAAGGGAATGTTCTTATTAACTGCTCAAAGAATAAATGACAGTATAGTATAATGGTTATTTCTGTAGACCTTAGAGCTAGACAACTTCTAATCAAACTCCAACTCTTCTACTTGAGATCTGTGTGAATGTTGTTAAGTAAATTAACTTCTCTGTGCTTCAGTTTTCTTATTTATATAATGTGAATAGTAATAGTGTATTATGTATTATGGTTATTTTGAAGTTCTATACATTAGTCTATTCCAAGTTCTTAGAATTCTGAAAGTACTATAGATGGTCACTGATATTATTATGATTATGATCCTTATTACCACTATACACATGGATTTTTGTTACAACTAGTGCAAGTCCATCAACATATGTCATCCTTATATTGTCATGAATGAGTGCTATTCAATTTAGACAAGGAGAATCAAGCCAGGACTTCAACATGTTGCAAGACAAGAGATTTCTTATTCCTCTGGAGTTTGAGTTGGCAAAATTGGATGTATGTTGCCCTTCTATGATCATGAGGGGGTTAGATAATGACAACTCACGAAAGAGAGATTCAAAGTGAGAAGCTGAAACTATAAATCTTGTTTATACTGTTAAACCCATTAAGCTGCCCTTCAAGAAAACCTTCTTCTAGAAAATTTATGTGAGTCAACACGTATCTCATTTGGTTAAGCAAATGTGTGTTCAGTTTTCTGTTCTATCATCGAATCTAAGAATTAGAGAGTCTGTCCTATAGTGATCTTGTGAAGCTTAAGTGAGATATTCTACATAGTGTTCAGGATAGACTCTGCCAGTTAGTTCTAAATTCTTTTCAGCTGTTAGTAGCAAAAGGTGTTGTTTAATGTTAAGAAGATTTTTTAAATACCTGACATATAAATCAAATGACATTTTAAATTATGAAAATTAATTTCTTGCTTTATATTGTTTTTATCCTGAGTCTGTCCTTTTAGCTTACTCTTAACATTTTATTCTTTACACAAATATTACTTAAACATGAATACATTTCTTGCCAGCTATATATTTTCAAGTGATTGAAAATATCTTCTTCAAACTCTACAAGAATAACATAATTATTGTTTTTTTTTTTTCAGTATAAATTATTGACTTTATGAACTGGCTATAAAAGCATGGAGAACTTATGTTTTTCAAGAACCCATTCTAAGTCACAGTTATTTTGTACATTGATTTATGATTGCCTCCAAAAGGTAGCACAGCATTTTTTATAAATGATGTCTTAGAATAACATCTGTACTATAATAACTCTCACTGGACAGATCTTTTGATTTTTCATTCCTTCTTTGAAAACTACACAGGCAAAACAAAATATTGTTTTATTCTGACTGCTATCATCTATGTAAAATTGTCATCTAATTTAATTCTGTTGGTTTCTGAATAACGATACTTTGGTTTTAAGCAACAGATATAAATTCTAGTTTACTTAAGCGAAACAAAAGGAATTTATTGACAGGATTCATGGTGATTAATACATCAAAAGGAAAAACCAAACAACCAGCTTTTGCAAAGGACAAGACACAGGGAAACCTTCAGGAAAAAAAAGAGATATCTGTCTGTGATGCTGCAGTTGGTGTGCTTCAGCTCCTCCCATTGTCTCTCCCCGTGTCAGTTATTGAGATTCAAATTCCTGGGAGAGAGGGTCAAAATGGGCCTTAGTGAAATGAAAATTTCCCAAAGATAATGCTGACTGTTTTAACAAAAGATAAATAAACAAGGATAAAAATAAATAAAAGCAGATAAAAAATGCAAGATGACTAAAAATAAGAGACACCCCCTCTAATATTTAACCTAAACTCTTCAGCTTGATATTCAAATCTCTTTCCTTCATAACCCTAATTTTTCATTTAAGCCCCATCTTGTTTTATTTATCTATTCATGACATATATTCTCTAGCCAAACCACAGACCTTTCTTCTGAATACAGTCCTCACCTTTCTAACTTAGGTGACTGTTACAAGATTTTTCTCTCCTTTGAATGAGCCACTTGATCTATTGAAATTCTTCCTATCAAGTTCTAGCCCTAATTCCTTCATTCCTTCTTCTTCAGAATTCTTCCTCTATCCTTACTTAAATATAAAGACCTTGAGGGCAGGATCCATGTTTATACACACACACACACACACATACACATACACATATATATACATACATGTTTATATATACACACATATATATACACATATATATATACACACACATATATATACACATATTATATATATATAATTTTATAGTGAATGGTGCTTACAACAAATACAGCATTGAATGAGTAGTAGATTCATGGTTGAAATAATATTTGCCAAATTCTGGAAAGTCGTCCTTTACAGTTCATCCTATATCTGTCTTCTGTGATTTCCCAGTCCTATCTTATTGGTTCAGGTTCTGTTATTATTTCTCTTTTAATTAATAATCTGCTTTTAGTCTCTAGGCCCATAAATTCTCCACACTGTAGCCTTTACTACACATATGAATACACTTCTCATAATTTTGTCATCTTCCTCTTGCTTATTGATTTTAATTGCATACATTTTTAGAATCCCTGATTTAACCAAGGCCTGAATGTCTGTCCCTATTTATTCATTGACTAATTCAACAAAGTATTCATTCGTAAATTCTTTTACTTATTTCTTATCTATTTTCTTTTATTAAGCCTACATTTCGACATAGTAGAACTGCTTTCTCTCCCCTATTATAAACCAGATTTTCCTACATTTCCAACCATATGTTGTTGTTTCCTGTTTCTAGAATAGCTTACAAATCAGCATGTTCAAATCATACCCATGTACTTCAAGGACTTTCTTAAAATTATAATTTATTCCTTTTTTTAAGTCAAAGTTTAAGTATCATTACGACCTAGCATTTAGAGATGTAAAGATGAATAACCTCAGTCTCTTTCCACAGTTTGAGAGGCAAGAAATTAAGGTGAGAATTATAATGTGAGATCTTAAGCATCCTGAGAGAATTATGTTATTAACACATTTCATAAACATTGAAGAGTGATGGCTGATAGATGTTAGGGAATAGAGGAGGTTTCCAGAAAGAAACAATGTATAAGTTTATTTTTTATTTTTTATAAACTCCTAGGAATATGTTAGACTACTAGAGGTAAAGATATTCAAGGCCAGAACAGGAATATGTGCCAAGATATGGGGCATGAGAGTGACGCCTTTAGAAAATTGCATCGTTTGGTAGGTCTGAAGTTTAGGAGCATAAGTCTAAGGTCAGCCTACAGCTTATGTAAAAAAGGAAAATGACTGAATTCCATTGAATAAAGCAAATATTTATTTAGAGCTTCTCTGTGCATAGCATTAAAGATAATATTTTTTAAAAATCATCAGAGAAAATGTGTTGCTGAAATATTTACTGATTAATTAGGCAGCTAAGACAGAGAACAAGCTCAGCAGCATGTGAACAGGGCTAATATAAGTAACCCAGAGAACTATTGGTTAGAAATTCAAGATGGAGAGGGTAATGGAGTGCAAAAAAGGAAAAGATATCTTTGAAGGGACATCAGGCCAACACATATTTCTAGCCATTGTGGTTTGAATTTGAGACTAATTTTTTTTAATGATAATAAGTAGTATTTCAAAAAAAAAAGTTTGTGCAGAGGGTTGGAGGTTAAAGAAAATCTGGTGTATTCTGTGAAAAATGAAACCCTTGACCAATTGGAACGTTTGTTACAATCACACCAATTTATTTAGTTCACTGGGATCTTTGACTTATTCTTGTTATTTCCTGAAACAAAAAATAATTAAATGCATGTGAACAAAGTTATTTAATATCAAAGCCAAATTCTTATGTATTTCTTTTGTTAGAAGCCATTTTGACCATATAGTGAATTTCCTATTAAATCAGGCACTCCCTTATCTGTGTTCATAGCACTTTATATATAATTTTTCATAGTATTTAGTACACTGAAGTTAGTCAACTATTTGCCTTCTAGCTTTCACTTGCTGCTTTTCTAAATTTTTAAAATGAAGGAATAATGTTTCATTCATCTTTATTTCCCATAACATGTAACATTCGATTGCCACATAGCAAATGTGAACTTAAAGAGCTGTAAGAGGGAATTGTAGCACTATAAACAGAGCAAGCAAAGGAGCAAAGTCGTGTCACATGCTGGAGGACTTTGACTAAATGACCTGAGAAGGCTGATAAAAAAATAATTTAAGTTGCATACTGGCTGTTTACTTGAAGTATTAACACTCCTTAGTCATTTTATAATATACTTTAAATCTCCCGAGAAAAAGAGGAAATACCAAAAAAGAATATCCAAAATAGTCTAATCTTTTTTCAGAGCTATAGTATATCATGGTAATATAAAATTAAATTATATTTTTTTTCTTAGTAGATAACTTTAGTATCAAAGTACTATAATGACACTTTTAGTTTATATTACAGTGAAGTTATGTATTTTATGTCACCTCTGTCATTTTTTATTGAATACCAGGTATTATTTCCACTAAAACATAAAAGTAAATTATCTCAATGAGTTTAAAATTTGATACTCCATATTCTAGAAACTGTGTTTATGTGACTAATCTGACCTCTGTATAATTTTTATAACATCTACACATTTCTGCATGGAATAAGATTTCTCCTCAAGATAGAAATTGATTCTTTAAAGTATTTATTTTATTTTTATATATGCAGTTTGTAGATATTGATTATGAATACTTACATGTTGTCTTAATGAAACAGTTATGGGCTGCTATAAGAAATATACCATAGACTGGGTGGCTTAGGCAAGAAACATTAATTTTTCACAGTTCTAGGTATCAGCAGGTCCAGTGTCTGGTGAAGCCCCTCTCCCTGGTTTGTAAAAGGCTATTTCATATCTATACCTGTCAGAGAGAGAGAGCGAGAGCGAGCAAGTGAGCGCATGAGAGCAAGACAGAGCATGTGAGCTCTTTTCTGTCTCTTCTTACAAGAATACTAATCTCATCTGGAAGGCTCCAAATTTATGACCTAATCACCCCCAAAGGCCCTATTTCCAAATACAATTGCATTGGGGATTAGGGCTTCAACATATGAATTTTAGGAGGACACAAACAATCAGTTCATAGCAGTTAATATTTTTCATAGATTTTACTTTTTGAAATAATGCAATGTTTCTCATTTATTTTAGTAGTTATTTAGTAATAAAGAACATGTGCAAAAATTAAGAATAGCTATTTCAGTGTCAGAGTAGGGAATATTGCTGTTCATTATCTTAGAATCACTATACCACATTCATTTTTCCAGCAAATAGACATTTATGATAGCTTAGTTTTTTTTTTTATATATATATTTGAATGATAAATAGTGCATGAAATAGCTGTATAATTTAGCTACTATATAAAGTTATTTCTGGCAGCTAATGCTATATTCCATGTAAAGAAGAAAGGTATAAAGAAGAATTATTTTAGCAGTTAACAAACATCCATTCTTTCAAATTCATATCATGCACTAAGTAGAAAGCCCAGATGTGTCTAATTCCAAGCATTTAATAACTGTTTTCACATATCCACTCAAGACGCTCTACATTTTCCCTTCTCTACAATGCTGCGTGAATTATCTTTTCAAAACACACGTTTTATATTTCCTCTTTTCTAACCCTTACAGTTTAAGTGTGTGGGCACAGACACTACACTTTTTTCTAAGGTTAAAATTAGCAAGACTCTACATGAGAGAAAAACCCGTCTCTACTTCCTCTAGTAGCCTTCTGCAAGGCCACTTTCTGCTGGAACTGGAGTAGTCTTTCGACCTCTTTTATCCACTGTAACATTCATCCATTCACTCATTTATATTTAATGAAAGTTTTTTGCTCATGCTGTTGCCTCTGTCATAAATGTTCTTATAGCTGCAATTTCACTGATATTTGGAGGTATGTGATCAATTCTTTTTTTCTTCCTGGTTAGACTACAAACTTTATGAAATTGGGCATAGCATCTCTTTGGCTTACCAATTTTGAATTCTCTATGCTGAGACCAATTATTAATCCAAACTTAAGGTATATTTTTAAGAATAATGAAAAGATGAGTAAATCATTTGGGTTCCATGTGCTCTTTTTGCTGGTTATGAGAGAATGTTTCTAATCCAGTCACAAAAATTTTCTCTTGCAACTTCTGATCCAGACTTCTCTAGAGACAGGTCCTGTGGTTGTTAGCTGGTAGGAAAAGTTACTGCAGCATAACTCTTTCTACCTTCCTACTGGGTGGACTACAGCATCATTTAGTTGCAATAAATATTCTATTTAGGCGTTAGGCACTATAAGAAATCTTGCACATGAATATGAGAAATGAAGTAAAAGTTGAGACAAAAATCAAGACCTTAAGTATACTTGTTGACTGTCACCATATCACCAGATTGTCTTCAAATTTGATAAGCACAGAATCATCTCAAGGAATACTTCAAGGCCTTGAAATATCTCCTTCTATATTAGAAGGAATGTTGATAAAATTTTCCACCCTTAGAATATTTAAAAGAACTTGATATCCAAAAGAATTTGTCAGTCAGTACTACTAATTTATTCCTAGCCAGTTTGAAGACTAAATTGATTGTCTTTACATTAACATAGTAGTTGAATTTCATAAGTTATTAATTTTTTTTTTTCACGAAATGATTAGGGTGAATATAATTTTATCCTACTTTTATTTAAAAAAAAAAAAGTGAATAAAGCTTCTCAGTTGGTTACCTAAAACAAAACTTATGGTTAAGGAAGAAAGAGATGTTAGGCATTTATTCAAAATTTAAAATTTGGAATTCCATATAAATAATTAATTTAGAAATATATGGGAGACTAGCATTTTGTGTATAGCTATTTTTCCTGATTTGATGTTTTTCTTTTATGATTTAAGGTTGTCTTCCTATTCCACATATACAGAAATTATTTTAAAATATATTTCAAAGAAACTCTGAAGGAATCCAGCAGTAGGGAGAATTCCAGAGTCAACTAGAATTCTCGTATTTACTCCTAGATTAACAGGCATGAGCTTCCTTTGCTATATATTTCATTTCTAATGTTCCTCAATCCCAGATCCCTAGCTTTCCAAAACTAACAACTTGAATAAGAGGAAATCTGCGCCAAAGACATCTTGGAACTTTTCCAACCACAGATTCACAGGCTTTGGCTGCCTATAATTGATTACCTCCTACATAGCCATCAATGACTCAAGCCAAACACTGACCAGCTAGGACACTCTTTGATCTTCAAAGAAACTTGTGAAAGAGGTAAACCAGTCTAATTCTGATAAATTATCTGCAAAAAAAATTGATATTCTTCTAGCAAACAAGTGTCTATACTGTAACTAAGCAGAGATGACAGAATTCACAAGCTGTTTCATCGTCGGAATATATCATTTTTGTAACCATGGTAAATGTACTAAACTATTTTTACAGAATTATACTAAACTTATATTTGGATTTAATAAGAATGACTGGGCCACATCACTAAACATAATACAACACTGTGATTTGGCAATTCGCCATTGAATTTCATACATTGATCTTACTGAATTAGATAAGTTAGTCCTCTAAAATTATTTGTAAAGCCCTAACTAGAGCCCAGATGCAATTATAATTGGCTATATTTTTTTAGTCAAGAAGGGCATTTTTAAAAAATATATTTTTGTATATGGATAATGGCCAGTTTGAAAGAAACTGAATCTTTTCATAATTGATATTCTTGAATGTGTCTTAATAATCATCCTTTTAAAAATGTGTTATTCATGGATCTCACTTGATTTAGGCACATAAAAGGAGTGGGAAGGAAGTAATCTAATGTGTAAAACACTGTACTAAGTAGTTCCATATATTTTAGCTTATTTGTCCTTAAAACAACTCAGGAAAATATTATCTATATTTTATAGATGGTAAAACAGAGGTTTCTAAATGTACATGATCACAAGTTAGCAAGCAGATATTATTCTTTAGCAGTTTGAATTCTCTACCAGCCCATGTAAGGTTCTGATAATGATACCAATTTAAATGACTGTTTAGAAAAGGTATTTAGTTATTTTTGAATGAGTTTCCTTCTTTGTTATGTTGAACCACCTGAGGGGCGAGATGACATCTTACATATATCATTCATATCAACTAATAAAAAAATCTCATATCTGAAAATACTTAACTGAATTTAGGCTCAAAATAAAAATGAATTATTATAAGTGTTCTTACACATCCATAACTTTTAGTAACATTAAATCAGTATAATTTTTATACACATCTACTTAAATGCAGTATATCCAAAATTAAATTTTTTAAAAACCTCTATTTCTGCCCTCTGAAATTGACTCCTAATATTTCCTACTATGGTAACTATTTCTATTGTCTACTTGGTCTCTGTGTTAAAAAAAATCTTTAATTACAATACACTTACTCCTTTTGCTGTACTCCTATGTCTAATCAGTCATCAAGTTTTATAAATTATACCCTAATAATATCTTCCAAATCTCTCATATTCTCACTCATTATTTTTAAATGCAAAGTGTTAAGTTTGTAACATTCGTGGATAATGATATTCAGTCACCAAAATTCCATAAAGTTGGAAAATAAGAATTGATGATTCATAAATAGTAAATTACATGGTCTAGCAATATTAAGAAGATTGTGCATCTTTTAACTCAGAGTTCATCCTACCCTTTTTTCTTTCAAGGGTTATTGCTTCCATATTAAATATTGGTGACTGTGAGATCTTTTTAAAACTCTTTCAAAAAGGTCAACTTTCCTTTCCTCCTCCTTATAACACTTTCACAGACCGCTGTGATAGAATTTATCCAATTTTAGTTCCTTTTTGGATCTGTGTTTGTAATAGACACTCAACGAATATAATTTATGTTAAGTTGTTAATTTTATATATAAATTTATAAATATGCTAGATTAATCTTATTATATATTGCTATATATCATATGCATTACTTATATAATATTTATAATTATATCTGTTAACTATGTATATGAATAAAAATGAATGGATATACTTAACTTTATTCACATAGCTTTATGTTAAGCTATAGAACTTTACACTATGTTCAGTAGAATAGTAAGTTTGTTCTAAATATTTCCCAGCTAAAGAAACAGAGAGGTGACTGATCAGGTTCTCATTGCAGGAGAGAGTTTGTATCTGTACAAAACATTTTAGAGAATAATTTGCAATGCCTATTTCATGACTCTTTCCATTAAATGGAAATATTTATTACTAAAGATCTTTTGCCTTTCATAATAAAATGTCGGAATTTTTAAAAAACAAAGCTGTAGTATATGTATAAAATTTAATCATAAAGAATCATTTCTGTTTAAGTTTACTTTACATATAGGTAATTTATTATATTGATTTCTTTTCCCTCATCAGTAGTTCTATTTCCCAGAATCAGCTGTCTTTGGGGTGTTACTTTATTATGTAATAAAATACTCATGAGACCTTATTATAGATCCAACTCTATTTTCAATCATTAAATTAGTGTTTCTAAGATAAAGTATGAAACAGTTTGGATAGTTGCTTTCTTGAAAATGCTTCTTAAAATATTTAAAACCCTGTAGAATGGGAAATTAAAATATTTTGTAGTAATAAAGAATGATATTTTTAGATTAAGGAAAGCTAATTGGAATTAAATTGATAAATGTAGTGCATTATATTATCTACAGACTAAACTGACGTAAACATGATTTCTTTTTAAAAGAGAGAAATATGAAAATATCATAATTATAATCATTTGACAGTATAGCCAAGCCCAACAGTGAAGAAAATCTTTTCAAAGAAATATATCAAATTCACCCATATTTGCTTGTCTCCTTGCACTTACATTTAGTTAGTTATGTGGATAAGAGTTTTACAAAAGCACTTTAGAATTTACCTTTATTTAATTTGGATATGTAAAACTGCTATGCTTTGGGCAAGTAGAGTAAACCTTCTAATATAAATGAAATAATCTATATATACTTATGTTATTCAAACTTTAAAAATACTATGAATGCATTAGACAATATGTTATATTATATATAAACATAAATGAAGGAACTTAAAATCAGCATATAATGATATATTGTGTATATATGTGTGTACACACAGACATACGTATATACCATTTCCTTTATAAACAAGTAGTTAAAAGATGTGAATAGAAATTATTAGATTTATTATACAGTTGAATCATAAGGCCCATGATGCCTGTAAATGATCAATTTTTCTATTTATTTTCCTAGTTAATAATAGGAAATTTTTAAGAAGTGTTTTAGTCGGTTGTCTTCTCTATTAGTTTGCTGGTGCTGTCATAACAAAATTCATCAGACTGAGTGTATTAAACAACAGAAATCTATTTTTTCACAGTTCTGGAGATTATAAATCTAAGATCAAAGTGTCAATTGGATTGGTTCCTTCTGAGAGGCATAAGGGAAGGGTTTATTCTAGGCTTCTCTTCTTGGCTTATAGATGGCTGTCTTCTCCATGTCTTCATGTCATCTTGTTTCTGTACATATCTTTGTCCAAATTTCTTCTTTAAATAAAGACACCAGTCATACAGGATTAGGACATACCACAATGACCTCATATTACCTTAATTACCCTTGTAAAAATAATCTCCAAATATGGTCACATTTTGAAGTACTAGGTGTTGGGACTTCAACATATGCATTTGGGAAGGACACAACATTCCACCCTTGGGCTCCCTAAACAGTCATGTCCTTCTCCTGTTCAAAACACATTTATCCCATTCCAACAGACCCTAAAGTCTTAACCTATACCAGCAACAAATCTAAGTCCAGATTCTGTAAATATCCTCTACATCAAGTATGGGTGAGACTTGAGGCATGATTATTCTAAGGGAAAGACTCCCTGTCCAGCTATAATCTTGATAAACCAGGTAAGATATATGTTATCAAAATCTGATGGTATATCAGAGATAAGATAGACATTTTTACTTCAGATGGGAGAAACCAAAAGGTAAAAAGGGTCTAAGAGTCTCAAACAAGTCCCAAACTCTTAGGGCAAATTCCACTATATTTTAAGTCTCTAAAATAATTCTCTCTGGATCAATGCTATGTTCTATGTAAAAACAAAACCAACAAGTTACTTTTAAAATGCTTTTTAGATGACTTCTGCAATCCCAGTTCTATGCATCATATGCAATTTTTTGACATGGTTTTGAGATGCTTAAAATTAAATCTAAAGCTAAAGTCATAGGGAATCATTATAGAACATGTCTCCAAGAACTTGAATAGTCAACAAAATAACAAGAAAATGGCATTAATTAGATATAGATATATGACATTATTTTTCAGAATTGTACTAATATTGGGAAATAAAATGATTAATTATTGTAAACCATAAATTCTCAGAGTTTAAACTCTTGATAGAAATTTGGTATAATAAGTATATAATTACTTATTGAGCAGTATGTAGTTACTGCTCATTGTTCACAATGTTGTTATAATCATAAGTTATTTATAATAAAAACTTTACTTTTTTCTCTACTTGCTTATGAAAGACCAATGTTCTTTGCAAAATTTTATCTGTTCCTGCATATAGGATAAATGTGTGCTTCTCATTAGATAATAAACATTAACACCAAATGCTACAATCTAAGTCACACAATTTCTAATAATATAGAGCTAATAATACCATTATTTTTAACTGTATTCTAGATATAGAAATCTTAACTAAATTCTAGGTGAGTTGACATAATTATAGTTATCTGTTACAGATCAAATACTATGAGTCAGGCTTTTTGTAGATATACCGTATACACACATATTATGGAGGGCAAGTTGGTATGTCTATTCCTCTATCAATGAAGATTTATTAGATTACAAAATGTTTAAAATTGTGTAAAATAATGTAAATCAGATGTACTGAAATTATCTACAGAATCACTATAAATTATTTTTGGTAATATTTAAAACAGATTTGGACACTAGTAAAAAAAAGAAATACGCAATAATTTCTGCCCTTTGATTTACAATTTACTTTGACATGTAATATATATATAAAATATTAATAAAAATCCAGTAGAGCATATTAATGGGATATCATATTAGCACTGTATTCAATCAGTATAGATTTAGGGATGGCTGTGATAAAATGAAAAATATTACATATGAATGCAACTCTGAAAGTAGCAGACTGTAGAGGTATTAACCTCCGTAGATTTCAATAAACCCTTTTAAAGGCAAAAGTTAATTAAGAATGGTAGAAGAGACATAATTTTGTTTAGAAACCAGAGAGATAGATCTCACTTTTGTCTTTTTTCTCCCATGTCATTTAAATACAAATGTATGCTTTGAATCACATTTAATATTTTTCTCTTGATAATTTCTCTTTGTGGTCTCACTGAAATCAAACACGGACAAGAGGATGTACTTCATTATGTTCTTTTTAAAATAATGACAAAGGCTTAAGATATGCTTATTTTGTCATATTTTGTTCCATTCTCTAAGTATCATAAAATTCAATAAATGTCTTGAACAAAATGTAACAAAATGTCTTGAAGAAACATAAATTCCATAGAGACAAGAAATATGTCGTAACTCAGTATATGATTTATTTTGAACATCTGCAGACTAGAATTTTTTCTATTTGCTTTTCATTTAAGAATGGCAGAAAAAAAGCACTGAGCATAATCAACATGACTCTTTTTTTTTTTTTTTTGGTCTGCTTTGAACCTGCTACTGCTTTATGGTGACATATTTTTCTACTTTGAAAATATGTTCATTGTTTATTCGGCAATATGTGGCAGGTAGAGCCTTCAAAAAAGGACAAAATATATTTAAATGTCAAAAGTACTGTATCAAACCCTTCTGCTTTTTCCTAAAATATATAATGAAAACACTCAATGATTATTTTAACTTATGTAACTGAGGGAAAATGCTGAATAACACAAAACTAAGGTTATATAAGACACCAACCATCATAACAGGAGAAATTTTCTCTTGTTGGTTTGAAAAAGGGAGCTGCATGATATGAGACATGTGTGACTAGATCCTGAGCATGGCCTCTAGCAGCTGATAGTGACTTCGTTAGCCAGCAACCAGTAAGAAATTCTACAGTCTCAATTCTGCTAGCAACCTGAATGAGGTTGGAAAAGGACTTAGGTTGGAGAGTACAGCTCTAGTCATCACCATGATTTCAGCCTACTGAGGCCTGAGCATAGGATCCAGCTAATCCATTGTAGTAGGCCGAATAGTAGCTGAATATTTCAAAAGATATTCAAAATGTCTTTTGAATAACAAAAGATATCCACATCTTAATCCTTGGACCTATGAATATCACCTTAAAGGTCAAAGAGACTTTGCAGATATGATTTAGTTAAGGATTGTAAAAGGGGAGATTAGCCTGAATTAGCTGGGTGGACAGTAGATGAAATCATAAATATCCTTGTAAGAGAGGGGCAAGAAAATCAAGAGAGTAGAAGCCAATGTGAAAATAGAAGCAGAGATTCGAAGTGATGCACTTTGAAAATGGAGGAAGAAGCCACAAACCAAGGAATATAGGTGATCACTAGAAGCTGAAAAATGGCAGGGCGATGGACTCTTCCCAGAGAGCAGCCAGAAGGAACCAGCCTTGACGATACTTGACATCTCAGCTTCAGTTTAGTGAATTTGATTTCAGGTTTCCAACCTCCATAAATATAACAATAAATTTGTGCTGTTTCAAGCAACGAAGTTTGTGGTAATTTATTAAAGTGATAATAAGAAACTAATACACTTATGTGACTCTTGATCCATGGAAACTGTGAAAGTAAATTTGCATTGTTATAAGCCACTAGACTTGTAGTAATTGTTATGCAGCAATAGAAAACAAATACAATGTCTTTGTTGGTAATAGAAATTGTCCAAATCCATATTTAATCCCCAACCACCTATGTACTCCATCTCATATGACAAAAAAAAATGAATATTTAAGCTAAAGTCTTCAAGTTATAGACCTCTATAAACAATATAGTGCTTCTTTGTTTGAATCATTCACCAAGCAGAGCATAACCTTTCCTTTTTTTTTTTATTAAATGCTATCGTTCTGTGAAGACTGTCTTAATCAGTTCAGAATTTATAACAAATTACTATAGACTGAGTGAATTAAATAACAAATATTTATTTTTTGCAGTTCTAGATGCTGAAAGTTTAAGATCAGGGTGCCAACATAGTCAGATTCTGGTGAAGGCCTTCTTCCTGGTTTACAAACGGTCTTCTTCTGATTGTATCCTATAGAAGAGAGAGAGGCAGAACTAGTTCTCTTTCTTTTTGTATAAAGATACTACCCATCATGGAGGTTTATCATCATGATCTAATTATCTCTCAAAGTCTCCACATCCTAATACAAATTTATTAGGGGTTAGGGGTTTCAACATAAGAATTTTGAGGGGACACAAACATGATGTCTATAACAAAGACCAATCCTAAAACCCAACTTTCCTAAAATGTTATGCCCAAAACAAAATTTTTATATTGTATTGAGAGATAATTGAATACAATAAATTATACATACAGTAGTCCTGCCTTATCATCCTGTAGATGCCAGAAACCATGGATAGTACTAAACCCTATAATATACTATATTTTTTTCCTGTACATACTATGAAGAGTTAAAATAGTAAACTCACTTAATTTTATTTATTCTTAATGGTTAATAAAATCAAATGTTTCAAGTGTACATTTGAACAGTATGTCATATATATATATATTGCATTGTGTGTTCATCCGAAGTTAGATTTCCTTCCATCACCAAATATTTAACCCCTTTTATCCCTGTCTACCTCTCCCTCCATCTTCTATTTTAAAGTCACTTTAACACAGAGCTAGGGCAGCTATTCCAGAGGCTTGACTTGCATATCTAATTCCTCAGGCTACAGTTGACCATGGATAACTAAAAATCCGGAAAACAAAACTGTGGATAAAAGGGGAACGACTATATTCTAAGCATACAATTTGATAAGTTTTGACATATTTATACACCTTGTGAAAATATCACTGATATTAAAATAGTGAACATATACATCACCCCCAAGAGTTGCTTCATGCCCTTGTGTACTCTTTCTCTACAAATCTTCTCAACACCAAACCTCCCTAGGTAATCACAGATTTACTGTCAATATAAATTAGTCTTCATTTTCCAAAGTTTTATATAAGTAGAATTACACAGTAATTTTTTTTGGTAGGGGAGGGCATCTGGCTTCTTTTACTCCACATAATTACTTTGAGATTCATCTATGTTCCTATGTTGCAATTCTCTCCCTTAAGCTATAAATACTTTCAGCAAAATATCCTCAGTTTAGAAAATCTTTGGTATTCTATCTGGAACCCCTTTCTTTTAAATGGCCTGGACATATTCTCAGTAAGCTAGGGCTGTGTGGGACTCATTTTGTTTCTTATTTTTCTGGGATCACTGTCTTTTCTCACCTGATTCAGTGTCTTGAAAACTGTCATATATTTGGTGTAGATTTTTTTTTCTTGTGGTTATTTCAGGTAGGAGAATCTTTATTACTCCATCTTAGATAGAAATGGAAATCCCAAACAGTTCTAAATTCCCATAGAATTATTGCTTGAATCACTTACTTTATGCTTGCCATTTGCTATTTTAAGGATATGCTTACCTTTTCAGCTACAAGCTAAGAGAGATAAATAAATTCTTCTACTTTATTCTAAATCTGTCACTAGTATACTGCTCTGTTCATGTTTGTGTTCAGAAAAACCTAGGCCATGGCATTAGAAACATAAAGGCAATGCAAAGAAAGTGAACTCTTGAATAAGTTTATCATGTGATCCTTAGGGGTACCAATTTTATCTAATAAAACTACCATTTATTAATTTAAATATGATTCAACTTTTTTGTATTCGACCCACTGCATTCATTTGAATTTGAAATTTTTAGTGGTATGTGAATATGTTTACATGCAGAAATCTCCAGACCCAGAGTGCCTCTGAATCTTAATTTAGCAACTATCTGAAAAAATTTAAAACTTGCTAAGTCTCTCATGCCTTAGTTTCCTTATCTGTAAAGGGGAGAGAAGGTTAATAAATTTATTTATCTCAAAAAGTTATATAAGAATTCGATGAGTTAGTAAAAAAGTAAAAAAATATACTTAAGAATTGTGCTAAGTAAAAGTTTGTTTGTTTGTTTGTTTGTTTGTTTTAAGCACTTGGAAATGAAAAAATATACTAGCTTTGTTCGCTAAGGTCTTGTGGCCTTTCAAAATTCCTTTGATTCACCTTTTATCCAAATATGTATTTCTGTGAAAACTTCCCAACTTGGTCTAGAAAAACCTTCGTAGTATATGATTGCAAAGTTTTATAGCAATTTATTTTTGTGACATTGAAGAAAGGACCAAAGAAACCTTGGATAATTAAAATGAAGTTTGTTGAATTTCAGTAGAATCTCATGATGTAAGATTCCAATCAAGAGCTCTGCCACCAAGCATAGAAAAATGTAAAGTACCCCATAAATTGTGTTCAATATAAAATTTTCTTTAGACAATTTTGAAAAGAAGCTGTTAGAGCAAGGCATTTTCTCACTTTTCCGTTTACCCTGGGGATACTGTATGTGATATCCATTGATTCCATAGTAACTGAATTTAAGAGGTTTTAAAAACAACCTAATATGACCCATAAAGGACATAGGAATTTCAGCTGTTAAAATCGGGGTGAGGCTATGGTTTTAGCTGACTTGGAAACTGAATTAGTACTTACTGTTAGACAGAATAGGTATTTTTAGTGTCTTGAGGTTAAAGTCAGTGGGAAGGCAAGAATCTGAGGGTTGTCGTATATTGTAGGGAGCTGTCTCTTTTGCAGCAAGTGTACAGTTCCATTTATGACTATCCCTTACATTCTTAAGCAAAAAATTCTAAGAGGAACAATAATCCACATATTAAATATATACTGTATGCAGGTATCATCTGAAACCAGCATTTTCAAATCATTCTAGCAAGAAGGGACAAAGAGTTCTGATGATAGGCTCCTGGGAGGAAGGAAAGCAGTAGATGCAAATCCAGATGCCTGCACTTACACACATGCACACACCACTTAAATTAGATGAACCTCTTCAATCTGTTTAACCTACCAGATTTCATTGTAAGTGTTTATTTTAAAAATAATGTTTAAGTTTTAGTTGCTGTTTTACATCGTTTTCCCTCTCAGGTGAGAAACATATAAATTGATACAATGCATAAGTATGTTTTAGGCTATTTTTTGTGTATACTTCATGCAGAGTTTTTGAGAACTATTCTGATCATAACTTTTAGATAAATCAATCAACATCAATTTTAATATAGTTTAATTCAACTTGGCAAAGACCTATTATGATTACATTATTATAAAATTGAAATGAAGCTAGCAATGTGGTTCACTGGAAACTTAATTACTTCTTAGTTTTTAGAATAGTTATCTTTCAGTGCTTTGAAGATAGGTCTGTACATATGCGAGAACCTTGGATTTTTTTTTTATTGTAACTGTTCCCATACTCTGTATTCTATACCAATATATAGCTCTTTCTTTTATGAATTTGAAGATATTTTGAAACAGTTTGGTGTAGCAAAATAAGAATAGTATAATAAAGTAGAATGAAATAGTACTCATTTCTGTTATGGCAGTGTTTCATGCTGGCAAGTCATTTAGCTTTTTTAGTGTTAGTTTTTGTTTTTTTTTTAACTTCTCATGAAATATTATGATATGCTACTTAATTTGTATCTTGGTATAGTGGCTGTTAAAATCAAATTAAAAAAGTATATGATAATATTTGAAAGAATTTAAAATTCCAAAGAAAATGTCATTAGCATGATTTAAAGAAAAGCACTTCTGTATTGCTATGATCTGAATTGCGTCTTCCCTAAAATTCATATGTTGAACTCCCAATATGTTGGTATTTGGAGATGGGGCATTTGGGAAGTAATTAGGTTTAGATGGGACCATCTAAGGAGGTCCAATTAGGTTTAGATGAGACCATCTAGGGTGGGACCATCACAATGGGATTGGTACCCTTATAAGAAAAGACACCAAAGAGCTTGCTTTTGTTGTCTCTGGGTGCATATGCTGAGGAAGGTCCATGTAGGCCATGTAGCAAGAAGGGAGCCTTCTGTACCTCAGGAAAAGAACTCTCACTGGGAACCTAATCAGCTGGCACTTTATCCTGGGCTACCTAGCCTTCAGAACTAGGAGAAATAATTTTAATATTTAGACACCCAATCTATGGTACATTTCAGTAGACTAAACTGACTAATATATATATTTTGAGATTAAATCAAAAATAGATTTAAAAAACACTTTAAATATTATAAATCAGTTTAAATATTAGACTGATAATAATGATTATTATCTAAAAATTTATCTTGAAAATAATTTATAAAATTTTGAGATACATGTTATAAGCTTTGGGGTGAAAAAAATAATAATTCCACAAATACTTGAAATCACATATAACATTTTTCCTCATAGTAAGACTATAAAACAGTGCATATTATATTTATAATGAAATAAATCAGCATTCTCCAGAAAACTAAAATCGATATGATAGATATAGATATTAAGAGATTTATTTTAATGCATTAGCTTGAGTGATGGTTGGGGGTGGGAAGGGGCTGACCACTCTAAAATTAGTAAGGCAGGCCAGCTGACAGGAGCCTTGGAGAGTTGATGATGTTGCAGTCTTGAGAAAGAATTACTTCTCTGAGAAGCCCCAGTTTTCACTTTTAAGGTTTTCGATTGGTTGGATAAGACCAATTCACATATCAAGGGGAATCTTTGTTACCAAATCCAAATTAAAGTCAGCTAGTTATGGTTATTAAACCATCTACAAAATACCTTCACAGTAATATGTGGATTTGTGTTTGATTAAATAACTAGGTACAATAACTTTACCAAGTTGAATCATGTGATTAACCATTACAGTATTGTATAAATCTCTTTAAAGAGATATAACATAAATGAAGGGCTTGATTAATGTCTGATTGGATACATTAATGTAGCTAAAGAAAAAAATGTGCCAATTGTTGTTCATAATAACATGGAAACAAAGAAGGTGAGTCACAGAATACATTAACAATACTCTTTTCAGCACTGTATAGGGGAGAGGGAGTTTGAACAAAAGACCACTAATTTTTAAATCCTCTTTACGAAAGTGTACCTAAAATTAAAATAGAAACGATATATCAGGCTCATATAGTTTAATTCAATTAAATAGTGAAATGATTTGCCTATCTCTCCTGCTCTAAGTTCTTACCAATAAATATAGTCATGAACTACAAAATGACCTTTCAGTCAATGATGGACCACACAATAGGGATCCCATAAGATTGTAATGAAGCTGAACTTCCTGTGAGAAATGGAAAGATATGTGGTTCAGTAAGATTTTTTTTCCTCTGATAAGAGCAACAACTGTGGGGCTTGACAATAGATTCCCTCTCACTCATAGCTTCTCAATTTTGAGTGTATAGATTACATCCCAGTGAGTCAACCACTTACCTCTTTCAGCACACAGACGTCTGTACCCCCAGCACTACATATTCATAGGTGCTACATCCCTGCCCTCCAGATCTGGCTTGGTGGTCTTCCGAATCTAGATTATATTGCTATAAATTCTTTGTTGAGGACTAAAGATCTTGTACAAGGAAACAGATCCACAGAAGCTACCTTAAAAAGTATGAAATGCTACTGCTACTTTAGTAAAAACTTTCTGTGGTATTGCGAAGCCAGACTGTCCCTGTACTTTGGAAATACGTTCACATTATAATGATGCAAAGCATAGATACATTTTATTTATTTTATCAATTCAATGCCAGAGAGAGCTCTTTGTGCCAGGTAGAGCCAATAGAACCAAAAACAAATTTCCAAAGTCAAAATGCTAAATCCATAGTTCTATACCCTCTCCATGTTAAACACCTTTTTTTTTTTTTTTGCATACCATAAAGTTTTTTAATCTGACCACTATCCTAACATGCAACACCCAAAAAACATTGTCACGACAATCCCCTATGCTCTTTTATCTTTCCATCTTGATTTCTTATTCCCACTAGTCCTCAGGCCACCTTTTACTCCCTTCTTACAGTCACTATTACAGTGATCTGTGCCTTACTCAACCAGTTTCTCCTCGATATTTCCATTCTGTTCAGACCATATTCCTATTCTTGGAGCAGCACTGACAGCTTTGATGTTCTCTTTCTGACCCTGTCAAAAGGAAGCAGGAGAGGAGCTTGTTAAGCAGTGTTTTTAATGTCTACAGTGGTGTACAGTTAGGTCCTGGGCCTTCACATTCACTCATCACTCGCTTACTGACTCATTGAGAGCAATTTCCAGTCCTGCAAGCTCCATTTATGGTAAGTGCCCTATACAAGTGTACCATTTTTTTTTATCTTTATACCATATTTTTACTATACTTTTTTCTATGTCTAGATGTGTTTAGATACACAGCTACTTACCATTGTGTTACAATTGCCTATAATATTCAGTACAGTAACATGCTATATGTTTGTAGCTTAGGAACAATAGGCTATTCTATTTAGTCTGGGTGTATAGTACCATCCAAGTCTGTGTAAGTGTATTCTATGATGTTCACACAACAATGAAATTGCCTAACAACATGTATTTCAAAATGTTTCCCCATTGTTAAGTGATCCATGACTGTACAGTAATTTGGCTTTCTAAGTAGATTGTGTAGAGGAGAAAATATTTGACTCTCAGGCTCAAATCCACGTGATTATTTTATTTTTTTATGTATTTTACAAAATTGCTATTCTGATTGTATTTTTTAGTTTTATTGAAGTATAATTGACATAAAATAGACTATATATATTTAAAGTTTACAATTTGATGTTTTGCTATATATGTATGCCCATAAAATTAATATCACAATCAAGATAATGAATATGTATCTCACTCCCAAAGGTTTCCTCATGCCCCTTTGTTATCCTTTCCTCCCATCTCTCCTTTCCCCTGGCAACCGCTAATCTGCTGTCTGTCTAAATATGAGTTTGCGTTTTCTGGAGTTTTATATAAATGCTATTATACAGAATGTACACTTTTAGATTTTTCTTTGACTCAGTAAAATTATTTTGACATTCATCTATGTGTTGTATGTAACAAGAATTCATTTCCTTTTATTGCTTAGTCGAAATTTCATTGCAAAAATATACCACAAATTCTTTATCCATTCTCTTGTTGATGGTCATTTTCTGTCTGGGACTATTAAAAATAGAGCCCCTACAAACATTTATATACCAGTTTTATATATAAATATGCTTTCATTTTTCTGGAGTGAACGTTTAGCGGGCAAAATAGCTAGATCATGTACTAGGTATATATTTGTTTTTGTTTTTTAAGAAATGGTTGAATTGTTTACCAAAGCTGTTGTGCCTTTTCACATCTGTGACAGTATATGAGAGCTCCAGTTGTTCCCCATTTTCAGCAACACATGTATCTTAATCTATTTAGGCTACTGTCATAGAATATCAAAGACTAGGTGGCTTATAAAAAACAGAAATGTATTTCTTACTGTTCAGAAGGCTGGGAAGTCCAAGGTGAAAGCACTAGAAGATTTGGTTTCTGGAGAGAGTCCACTTTCTGGTTCATAGACGGCTGTCTTCTCACTATGTCCTTATGACAGAAAGGGCAAGAAAGTTCTCAAGGGTACAAACTCCATTCATGAGGGCTCTGGTCCAATGACCTAATCACATCTCAACGATATCACTTACTAATACCATCGCACAGGATTTTAGGATTTCAACATATGAATTTGGGAGGGCATGCCGTCCATAGCAACCTGGTATGTCCAATCTTTGTAGATGTTTGACGTTCTAATAAATGTATAGTGCTATCTTACTATATTAGTATTTAGTTTAATTAATATTTCCCTAAGACTAATGAAATCAACCATCTATTCATATGCTTATTTGCTATTCATGTATCTTTGTGAAATATGCGTTCGAACCTTTTGCCCACTTTTTAAACTAGGCTATTTGTTTTCTTATTGAATTTTGAGAAACATTTATATATATAAGATAGGCTTTTGGTTTTATATATATATAT
>NW_006443138.1:19860547-19898237 GCF_000325575.1 Pteropus alecto | reverse complement strand
ATATACACACACATGTACATGTGTATACTATACAAGCCTTTAATCAGATATATGCTTTTAGATAGTGTCTTCCATTCTGTGACTTTTCATTCTCTTACCTGTCTTTGGTAAGGTAGTAACTTTAACATTGGGGAAGTCTAGTTTATCAGTTTGTCCTTTGTGGATCGTGCTTATAGTATTATATCTAAGAAATCTTTGCCTAACTTAAGTTCTTGCACATTTTCTCCTATTTTTATTTCTAGAAGTTTTATTGTTTTAGGTTTTACATTTAGGTATGTGATACATTTTGAGTCAATTTTTATATATTATGGGAAGTATAAAATGAATTTTATATTTTCATATAGATAGGCAAATTTTCCAGCAATGTTTGTTGAAAAGGCTATTAGTTTCCAATAAACTGCCTTTATACATTTATCAAAAATCAATTGTCCAGCTATGTGTGTGTCTTCTAGACTCTCTATTCTGTTCTCTTTTTCTATTGACCTGTTTTAACTATTTAACTATCTTGACTACTGAAAAAAAAATTAAAAAGAGCTAAATAAATGGAGATATATACTGTGTTAATGGTATTGAATATCAAGATATTCACATGAACTCAACCTATAAATTCATGCAATTCAAATTGAAACCCTAGCAAGGATATTTGTAGAAACTGACAAACTAATTCTAGGACTAATATGAAAATCCAAAATACCTAGAATAGCCAAAGCAAATTTGAAAAAGAGAAAAGTTGGAGGAGTCTATCTGATTTCAAGAATGTGGGCTAGATTCAGGATTTCTTTAATTCTGCAATATAAACTTCTTATAGCAACTAAATTTACACACTTTTCTGTATGAAACGTCTACAGACTTATGTGGTAATCATTACACTTTAATTATCTCATTCTTTTTTTATTTTTTCATTATATTTAGTAAACACAAAGTTTTTTCTTCATGTGCATTATATTACATGAAAATAATGCAAATTATATTTATGCTAAAAATATTTAACACATTATTAAGTACATGGTTTCTCTCAGTTAAGTTCTGAGGCAAGCTTGATCCTGAAAAGAAAATGTTTGACATTTCATAAGCCTAATTTTGTAATATATTCTTCTACTTTCTCTTTATAATTGCGTTCTCCTACTTTCGGCAGTCTACATTTAAACAGCTAGTAAGGAAGATAGGCTTTTGGTTTTATTTTTTTCTTTCATTATGCTTTAATTTGTCCATTGATATGACATGATTTACCTCAAATCATCAGTAAGTTAGGCAATATGTCTTGAATTTTGAAAGACATCAAAATCTGTAATCTGGATTGCTATAAAGAAATTCAGAGGAAATAGTAGTTACCCTAAAGCTATTAATTAGACTGACAGGAAAAAAAAAACCAAAAAACCCTCAGAAAATAAAAAGTCATTTTGGAACTGAAAACTGTTCTGCCTGGAGATGCTCAAAATTACTCTAGTTTAGAGTGGAGGTGAAGTTGGTGGAATGGGTAGGCAAAGCTAAATGTTCAATAGTTTCCAGCTATTCCTATTTCTCTTTGATTTTGTTCTAATTTTACATCTTCTTATAATATCGGATCTCTTCCACAAGAACCTCTGTACACTTAGCTGGTTAATATTCCTTAAAAGTATGAGAACCTTCTCATGAGATAATAGCCACAACAAATTAAGGAAAAGGTAGATTACATGAATATTACTATCACCATGTGGCTTACAGATTTTGTGGTTTAGGGGATTGATTTATTGTGTTGTAACTGGAATATTATAACCAAGTTCTCATAGTAGTCCTCCAATTTTCAAACCTTTTTAACTGAGATCTTAGTTTCTTGAGAAATATGTCCCTATTTTATGACTCTGCTTCTGCTCTCGTATAAGGATTGACTGCACTTGTATAGAGTTATTAGACCCCTACGTAAACCAAAGTATTCTTATCTTTCAGTAGACATGTCTTAAAGATGCCACTTCCCATTTGTCAATTTTTGACAATATACACTCCATCTCAAATTACTTACAGGAGAACCAGGGAGATAAAATCAACAATCCAACAAATTTGGTGATTCCTATGCTCAAACTGTATGCTCGGTACTTTATAAGGTTCAAGATGACCAAAGTTGTTCCTGTAATCAAATTGAATAGAACTTAATCATTACCATTTAACCCAGGTAAATTTATATTCTCAGTGTCTCTTCATATTTATGATATAATGGGACTGACTTCATTTTGAATCTCTGCTCCAACTAAATGGAACTCTAATTACTGAAGTAAATCTCAAACAAGTAGACACCTTTGATTTCATGTAGAAAAGGCCATGAGATTTGAGTTTCACACCATGTAATCTCTGAAAGTGACATAATATTCTTTGCCATGTGACAGTTTCCCCAGCCTACTTAACCAAGGTTTTTAATATAGAAGTCTTGCTTGTTTTGCATTATTTTGTTGATTAAAAAATATTTAAGGCTACTACTTCTTTTTAAAATCAGGAAGTATTTTTAAAATCTGAAACATTATCCTATTTTTATTTGTTCTTTTTATCAATTTTATGATCCTTTTAGGATAACAATTTACCTTTAAAAAGGAAAAAAAAAATCACATCAGAGGAAGAACTAATACTTTAAATCAATGACAGCTACTATTCCTTTATAAAATAAATAAAGATATAGATTGCACATTAGAAACCTTACCAAAGTGAATGCTTCTATGTAGTTTATGAAAGTAATACAATAAAAAATAAAATTAATGCGATAAAAGACTGATAATTTGTTAAAGTACCCAAGAGATTATACCTTGTCTTAGGTTATTTCTGTATAACATTAAATACTGAATAAAATATAACACAACTATATTATTTAGAGGAGAGAATATCTAAATATTGAGAAAAGCTGCCAATTTAAAGACATCTGATTGCTCTTGATGTTACCTTAAATATGTTTGTTTGTATCTACTTTTGCTGATCATCTGAATTGAGAGAATTAAGACAGATTTATGATGTGCAAGCCAGATTGGATGAGTATCAGAATGAGTAGGTAGAAAGAAAAGAAAGCAAAAATTGTCAACTACTTTCAAAAGAACTTGAATGTAATCAAAGAAGAAAAGGTTGAAGGAAAACATATTTTCTTCAACTTAAAATTTATAACTAAACACTCAACAATTTTAATTATTAATAAACTAATGAGAACAACTGATAGCTTTCTTTAGCTAAATTTTCTACTGATATCCTCAGAAGTTTTAATTTCCTCCAATTCTTGATTATTTTGTAAGATATGGTTTTGTAAATGTTAAGAAAAAAATATTTGACCCTAGTAACACATTAAAGTTCCCATTTTATACTCCTTGAAGTCTATAGACACTCACTTGTTGATTATAATTCCCTTTGATATTCTCTGGTTTACGTGAAATTATACAATATATTTCTGACCCCTACTATTCCTTCTATTCTGACATTCAAAAATAGACATTTCCTTTAGTCCTAATCTCAAGACTCCTCTCTTTTCTATACATTACTCCTTGTTATGCTCATTCAGTCATAGCCTCATCAAGTATCTTCACTCGTATGATTCCCAAATGTTAAAGCCAATTATGTTTAAAGAGATTGGCATGTTAGGAAAATGAACTGAAATCCTCAGTGATTCAGCTCTTTCATTGAGGAATATAAACCTGGAAATAAAATGTAAAATTCCTGGCTCTTTGTCATCTTCCAGTTTCTATAGTGCTAAATTCTTGATATTACCCCGAGGCCATATAGCCCATGTCTAAGGCAATTCTACAATTAGAACTGTTTGTAACATTTCTAACTGCCTGTATTAATTGAAAGTGAGCTGATGACAATGTCCAGAAGAGTGTGCCTGGCAGTCATCAGGTTAGTATTACTGTTTAGCATATTAGTAGATCAAAAAGTTTAACCCTCTTATGAGCTACCAAATGCATAGTCAAAGGGATTTTGTATATATTTAGTTCCTCTTAAACAAATATCCGCTGTTAAATTGATAAATGCAATAGTGAGTAAAACAGGGATTGCGTCCTCTTTAATACACACGAGAATTGATGCTAATCAAATTAAGAATCTTGGCCTTAATTTTAATGGCTAACTTATGAGTTACAGAGCTTATTATTAAAGACTTGGGAATTCCCAATTGTGTGAGTAGCAGTTTTTCTAATGCATTCATCACAGTATTTTGTTGCCTCCCTTCCCCATGTGAGTGACCCCGGTATATGATCTTTCAAATTGAACATATCAGCCATTTATTACTAGCTCTATTTTAATTTCCTTTCCAGTTACCACTGGAAGTAAAAGACTGCTGGCAGTTTTTAATTTTACTTTAGACAGCAAAAGACATATCTGCATGATTAAAATGCCAGATATCTCTATAACTGTTATCAATTATATTAAAATTAAAAGAAAACTATAACAAAATTCACTCTGAGAGAGGAAAAAAAATGTATTGCCCCCAAACCTTTATTAACATTCAGCTATCCACAAGTTATTGCATTTTTCATAGTTTAGCCATATTTTGTCCAATTAAAAAAAAATTAGAGGACTTGGAAAAAATGTAGTGTAAGGAGAAATAATTGTGAAATTGGTAGCTGTGAACATCATGGGTAGCTACTTTGATATGAATTAACCTGCACACAAATAGACTGATTAAATAGTTAAATTGACTGTTTTTAAATATATGTCGAGTTAGACAGCTATTTAAATTCTCTAACAAGCTACATAGTCCAGAAAGTTTTTAAGCCATTTAAGAAAATGAACTTTATGGCTCAACAGAATTTCTACTAGCATTTAGAAAATTACAGTTTGAATTTAAAATGATTATAGCTGTAAGTATTTAAAGAGATTTTATATATATTATCTCACTTAATCCTTACTGAAATCCCCCAAGATAGTGAGCATCAGAAGATGCTGTGAATTTATTAGCAGTCTGACAATGATTACATCATGGTATTGGAGCACAGATTCAAAATCAGGTCCTCTAGTTTCAATGTTAGTGCCACTCATTAATTCACTTTTTAAGTACCTACTATATGCCGATACCTGGCAAGTACATCATAGGTTGAGAACAAAGGCCTCATTCTAAGTAGGTCAATATTTTTGTTTTTAAGTAGCTTTGAATGTAGCAGGTGAGACAAATAAGTAATTAGGCATGTGATATTTTAAAAATATCATATCCTGGGTAGGTATAAAATATCTTGGTAGGACCTAGGAAGGAGATATAATCTATATTTTGAAGGGGGCACAGAGAAAAATCTAAAATCAATTGCGTTGATCCTGCAATTAGTCAAATATAGAGGTGAAGGATTTTTCTAGAAGAGTGAGGAGCATGTAGACATATCTAAGGTAAAAGAGAACAAGTACTAAGCAAACGGTGAATAATTTGCTGTGATCGAAGTTTAGTATTTCAGCGAGAAACAGTCTAATCTGAAGTGGTTCTCCAGCCTTCCCATGGACATTTAAAAATTTCTGGAGATGTTTTCGTATGTCAGAAGGACTGAGGAGCAGCATTACCAATATCTAGTAGGTGTGGAAGATTTCGTTGCAGGGCCAGTCCAGTACCATGGATAATTTTCTAAAACAATAATTGTGGTCTCCTGAGAAACACAGATAACAATCGTTAACAATCTTGTTCTGGGCCAGTAAAGTGTTTTAGGCAAGGTGTGGGCATGATAAAGTTACTACTTTAAAAAGATTCATCTTGTTACCTTGTGGAATGTGAGTTAAAGTGTATGTAAATAGACATTAACAACAGCAGTGGATAATCCAGTTTAGAATAGTCAAGTTTAAGAGAGCAAGAGACATTTGGCTAACACTGAGAGAATGTCACTGCCTTGAATCTCTCACTAGAAAAGGTGGTTGTTAGCCTCCATTGAGCAGATTGAATAAGAGGGAGTGATTTGGGCTAGAGAACAAACCCCAACAATATTCCCTACAGGAGGCTAGCAAAAAAGGTCCTGCAGAGAATGGTTATACTCTCCTCTCCAGCCTGATAACTCTACAATGCTGTCTCATTAGAAAAAAAAAAAAAAAAAAAAAATCAAATATTTAAGTTTTTGAAGTTAGAGGCCTATTTCTGCAAATGGAAGATATTTTGATTGATTCATATGGAGATATTTAGTCATGGCATATATTAATTCTGATACATTATCAGATTCAATTTATATTTTAGTAGTTTCATGAAAAAGAAGATGCTTCCATGAAGCCAACTTTATTAACTTATTCATTCATCCATGGATGAAGGCATCCATTTACTCAACATTATTCGAAAAAATATGCATTGCAGGTATTGATTAACCTATAAATAGGAAAAAAAAATGCTGCTCAAATGTTGGTCTTATAGGCAAATATTCTGGAATTCACATATTTTTCCTACATATTTCCAAGGATAATTGTATCATTTTGTTGTTCACACTTCCTTTGAAACTGATCCACTCTTTAAGGACCCATGCCTACTATAGTGTGAAGTTTGGACTCCAAAATTAAAAGTAGAAATGGAAAGCATAAATAACATTCATAGAAGTATGTGAATATCTTTTGAAATTATACTTTGTTTTTATCAAATAACTCTTTCAAAATACTTTGATTACACAGAAATCAGAACTATTTTCATTCTCCAGATGCAAACTGCTTTATTTACAATGACAATTTTGAATCCGAGTATATATGCCTTTCTTTCTATAATTTAGTTATTCTAAACCTTCTGTGCCATTTTAAAAGATGGAATGTCTTCAGTAGGTGGTGAAGAGTCTCTTTAAAAACATTTTTATTTTACACAGGTGTCACACAGGTGGTACACCCTTTCCTCTCTGCCCCATAGGGTGTAGCTCTAACTACCCTCTAGGGAAGAGAAGGTTGGGTGAACAGCCTTACTGTTTCTCCAGCTCAGTAATTACCTGCAGATGCATTCTCTTCACTGCCCAAGAGTTGTTAAGAAAAGTACAGTCTGATGCAAACAGAATGGGCTTGTATCACAGTTCTATGAGTCACTTTAACCCGTTCCTCAACCCTTATGCACATGTGAAGCTAAGTGTCTTTTCTTTTTAATGAGGAATTCCAGTCACTGTGATGTAATTGTATATATACTGGTAGAGGGGCCTCAGATGTGGTCCCCTGACATAGTTACTTTGTTCTTAGTGACACAAGTGGAAGAAAGTTTTCACACATAGAGTCTCAGAGGGTTCCTATGAAAGCACACTGTCATCTATACTTACAGATTAATAACTCTGGTTTTGTTATGCTCAGAATATCCTGGGTTTCATAATAAAATTACTCAAAATCATCAAAAATAAATGATAAAATGTCTAAATCACTTATGACTTTTCTCCTTATTTTAAGAAATACTGAGAGCTGGTGGGTTATTCACCACCAGTTATTGCTTCAGTCCATTATACCATTCTATGGAGAGGCAGAATTCCATTTGGGTTTTAGATGAACAAAAATGTTCTTTTAATCTGGATGGGGTAAAGGAGAGAGATTTAGAAAGATTCTCTAGTCTCTGCCTTTAGACTGGATAAGTATGTCAGATAGACTCTTTTTATCTCTCCAATTTTATTTTTACCCTCTTCAACCTACCCTGGCACCAGAAAACCAACCCTTACTGATGTCATCAATGAACTTTTTTGCTCCTTGGGTTATTGTTGGATCTGGTTAATGAAAGCCATCATGGGAAAGAATACAGTAGGGACAGAGTGAAGTTGATGTTATTTAGTTCTATGGTCATCTCCCTGCCTTGTCATGAATTGCCCTTCTTTGAGTTTCTCTACCAAAGTCCACAATTTCTACTGAGCACTACTCTCTTATAGTTTTATCTACAGACCAGCTTCAGCACTCTCTATGTCTCAGAAGTTCTTCTTTTCCCTTCCTTTTCAGGCCAAGAGATGTTGATAACTCCCTCACTTCTTACGCTCAGGATGCTTAAACATGCCTTCTTGGCCTCCTTTGAATCTGCTTTCATATTTATTAACTGTCCAGGAATTAAATTATCCTAAATTACTACATTTGAGTGTGCTATTTTTTCTCATGATCCTTGCTGATACTGATGTTTATACTATTCAATACTTAACAACTATTTAACAGAGTAAATAATAAAAGAGGACTGCACTTAGATAGGAAAAGTAGAAGTGGATTCAATTTTAGGCCTGTCAAATTTCAGATGTCTGACTAGTATCCCAGAAGTTAAATGGCTGACTAGTATTCCTACAGGAAAGAAAGTGTAAAAACATATCTAGGATGGGTATTTGACTTGGAGGTTTAATGAACTTTATGAACTTGAAAAATTCTGGACTTCATTAAACAATCCATAAAATTTTTAAAATGTATTGGTTATTGTTTCCATTCCTGTGAGCCTTATTTTATTCTATAGAATGAATTAGAAAAGCAAAAACTTAAGGGACCAAGAAATCTATCATAGCCAGAAAATTTATGTGAAAGCTGAAATTGAAATGTTTTATTTTGTGCCAATATTTTCCAACCATTTACATCAAATGTAAAATAATCTTTTCAAATGAAAGGTCATCTTCCCCTGAGACATATTAACTCTTCAAATAAAACTGTGTACATGTAACAAATTATTAAATCACTAAAATATGTGTTACAATTTTAGGCAATAGATAATTGAATATGTGTTTTCTTTGTATATAACACATCTCTAATATTAAAATTAAAAAATAATTATACAGTATGGCTATTTTTCTCTTTGTGAAGAAATACTTGTATTAACTGTATAGTACTCACGGTTTCTGAACGGAAGTCAAAAGTAATCTGAGAATGACAACTGAATTTCATATATATGTATATATTTGTATTTATATTTATATAGTTTATATGTAAATGTACATTTATTACATTTATTTATTTATTTTTATTTCTTGGTATGATTGAGTTTTTATTTCTTGGTATGATTGAGTTCTATACCTTTCAGTCTTTGAGATATTCTTTAAATATCATTAGTGTTTTACAGTTATGATTTTGAGAATAATTCATCACCTGTGAATGCTAGTGAGTTAAGGTGGAAGACTTAAGATATGTTGCTGTATTTATTATCAATAACCTTCTAAAGTGGTTTCTATCTTTCTATATTTTTATTTTTATTTTTTTTTTAGGCGAGACAACCCTTGGTTGACCTCACAGATTGCAAGGACTTTGTCAGCTTACAATCTCTTATTTTTTAAGCCTATAGTACCTAGTCTTCCTAGGTGGTCTCCCATCCAAGTACTAATCAGGCCTGAGCCTGCTTAACTTCTGAGATCAGATGAGATTGGGCTTGTTCAGGGTAGTATGGCTGTAGACTATAATTTTTTATAGTTGTACTAAAGACTGAATACATATTCATTTTCTCTGCCAGAAGTATTAATTTTCTGATAGGATAAGGCTGCATAACAATCGACCCCCTCACCCTTCAATCTCTATAGCTTAAAACAACAATTATTTTATTTACAGCTCAGCAGTCTATAGGTCAGTTAATCTCAACTGGGGTACTCTGAGCTAAACTAGACCACCTGGTTTTGGTCTATGTGTTTTTACTATGTACTCTGGCTGAGGTAGCAGTGGCTAACTGTGATATAGTGTACTCTGGGAACAAGGTGGAAGCAGAAACACATAATATTGTGCTATAAAGTTGTCAACTCAGATATAGCACTCTATCACTTTTCTATAGGTTAAATCAAGTCACATGGCTATGTCTACCATTAATTATTTATTAAAGTATACTCTACAAATACTGAGCCTTGGCAGGCACTTGGAAGAGAGGAAGAATTTATTGGCAAATAAAACAATCTGCCAATAGGGCCTACAAAGAGACATGTATTCTCAGTTGATTTTAGTTAATTGACCAGTATTAAGCCTTTCTACAATTCAGAAAATTTGTAAAAGGGAGTGTACAGTGTGAAATAATACAGGAATCTTTAATAACTTTAAGTCTAGAAGAAAACACAAGTACACAACACAGATAATGAATTCAAGATAAGTACATAAAATGTCTGTGAACCATAGATTAATTGTTCTTTATTAATGACCGATGCTTAAATAAATGGATAAAACTTACAAAGAAGATAAATATTCAAAGATGTGAGGATCATTTTGTTTAAATGGAATATCAGAAAAAAATTGGCAACTGTTATACTGGTTTACTTTTAAATACATACTTAAAAAACTATGAAAGAAGCTAATTCTATTCATGATTGGTTCTCTATCATATTTAGTAATCTAAAAGGACATTCTATTGAAAAGTGGAACTCAGGCTTGGAAAAGCTTTTAAATAACATAAGAAACTCAGGCAGTTATATAGGAATAAAAGCAAGATGAAGCATTGTGCTCAAGCAAAACCATTCTTGTTTTAAATTTCTGAAATTTTCAGAGATACTTTCTATGCATGGGTTCAGGAACTGTCCCTGGGTGATTATTTTGTATTCTGAGTTAAAAGTAAGTTAAATTTTGCCTTTTGCCAATTATATAACACAATGTTTAAGCATTGTTTACTCTAGATATTTTAAATGGCACTAAATAAAGCACATTGGTTTGCCAGGTGTTAACGTTTCTAAGACATCGCTTAAGGCCAAGACAGAAGTTTGACAGTTATACCCTTGGGAAACTCATTGCAAGAGGTTTTTTTTTTTTAACCATTAAATATTTGTTTTCCTTAGTTATTATTATTTTTTTTGTAAAAAAGTCAGAAAATTATTGCATTTGATGTTATTTTTATCATAAAAAAGATTGTTTTAAAACTTAAAAGGACAAAAAAGTCATGCATTTTCATAAATTTTTTGTGATAATTTAGAAAAAACAAAAGTAAATTCAAAACAACTTTAAATATCATGTATACTAAGTGTTTTTTAGAAGCAATGATCTTTGCTCAAGTACGGTATGAATCCAAATAACAAATCCAAAGCATATGTTCCAAAATTGTTTGTTTCAAATTAATACAATTGAGAATAAAACAGATTGGTACTGCTTTTCAAAGGAAAGTTGCTCTTTTGAAGCAAATCAAAACTTTAAGGTTTTTGTGAAAACTTCTGAAAGCTGAGAAGCCCAATATAGAAATGTTAATGAAACACGCATTAACATTCTATTGGATAGGCAAAATACTCTACGAGTTACACTGTGCAGATATACTTCATGCACATAAACTAGAAACTTGGGCAGGAGGTATTAAAATTTCAAAATTTACAGTTTTGTTTTTTGTTTTCATTTAATACTATTCTAATAAGTGCATCATCTATTTTCTTCTCGGTTAATAAAAGCTTATATTTAGTCTTTCAATTTATTTTTTTCAGAATTATAAAGTCATTTTTATGGAATCCCTTCTTTGATTAGATTTTAAATTTTTCTACTGGAAGCTTGTACACTTTTGTACTCTTTTATCTATCTCTCCCCATTTTCCCTCGTTGCAGCTCCTGGCAACCACCATTCTACTCTCTGTTCCTATAAATTGAACTTTTTTTTTTTTTTTTTGATTCCACATATAAGTAATACCATACAATTTTTTTCTTTCTCTGGTTTATTTCACTTAGTATAATGCCCTCCAGGTTTATCCATGTTGTCAGAAGTAGCAGGATTTCCTTCATTATTGAAGCTAAGTAATATTTTATTGTATATAAATACGATATTTTCTTTATCCTTTCATCCATCAACTAAAACTTAGGTTGTTTCCACATATGGCTGTCGTAAATAATGCTACAGTGCACATGCGAATGCACATATCTTTTCAAGATAGTGATTTTTTAAATGTATACCCAGAAGTGGAATTGCTGAATCATAGGGCATGACATAGTTTCTATAGTTAATTGTACTATATTGTATACTTGAAATTTGGTAAGAGAATATATCTTAAGTGTTCTCATCCCCCCCACCCAAAAAAAGAGTACTGCGTGAGATGATGGATGTGTTAATCTGTTTTTGAGAATGATTTCATAATATTAGTATATCAAATTATCACATTGTACATTTTAAGTATATTACAATTTTACCTGTCAGTTATACCTCAGTAAAGCTGAAAATAAATTAAAAGAAATAGAAAATAACTTCTGGATAAAATCTACAATAGAAATCAAAAAGCATTATATGTATATAATGAATCCTACCTTCATAATCATGATTATTTCATAGCTTTTGAGTACCACAAAAGTAGTATTTTTTTCTCAAAGGAAAAAACTAAGAATAAAAAATTCCATGTTTCTATAATAATGAGAAATAAAATTAAATCTATTGTCCTTATAAAAGAACATAGTTTTCAACATTGTATGGAAAGATTTGAAAAGGACTGAAATAATAAAGGGATCTTACTAAAATTAAAATAAAAATTTTGCTTCAAATACCTTTGTAATTTCAAAAATAATTATTGCGAATCAGCAATTTTAGATTTAGGATAAAAATGGTGCTTCTTGGTTTTCTTAGAGAAGTCTTTGACCTCTGAATAGTTCATAAGGAATACTATGTTATAGATTTTCAATTTAAGGAAATATATATGTATATGTTACTACTATACCTAAGAATAAAATTTATGCAATTTGAATGTTATTAAAAGCATAAATGTTTAAAAACTTTTTCATCTGAAAATATAATTTTTAATTTAAATTTGAATAAAAAATATGTATTTTAATTTGGAAGTTTACTCTTTAACCAAGGATAAGTATATACTTGTATTTATACTATCATATTTTGAAAAAGAGTACAACAATTTGTAAATGTTTTCTTTGTACTTAAATTTATACCATTTATATGTTACTTGATTTCTAGGAAATTTTTTTATCTGAATAATAATATAGGCTTTATTTTCTTTCTATGCAGGGAACATAGTTAAATTTAAAATCATTTTTATCAACCTTAATGAGAGTAATAAGACAAATAATAAATGAAAGACAGATAACAATAAATGAAAGTGACTATCTTGATGACAGTAATAACTGACATTTATTAAATGTTTACTAGTCACCAGATATTGCCCCTGATACTTTATACATAACATGCTTTTTATAGGAGTTTGATTAAACTGAATTTTAAAATGGAACTGATTATAAAATGGAACAAGTGATATTATTCATTTATTCATTCAACAAATATTTATTGAGTATCCAGAATGTGTATAGGCTATCCATTAGTCAACAAAACAGGCAAAAATATCTGCCTGCATGAAGACATTTATTCTAGTGAAGGAATAGAATATAAACAAGACATATGTAAAATATGCCTTATATTAAATAATGGTAAGTGCTGAAGAAAAAAAAAGGCAATGTAAGGGGACAATAAGTGTAGGAGATGGAAAAAAGTTCTAGTTAGAGTAGGCTGGAATGTTTCACTGAAAATGTAATTTTTAAAAATAAAGATCTAAAGGAAATGCAGAAGTGTGTAGGAAGAGCCCCTCAGGTAAAGGGAACAATAAGGACAAAGACATTAAGGTAGGTGTGTAGTTGGCAGGTTTAAAAATTATGGAGGAAAAATAGGAGATGACAAAAGAGGAGGGTAAGGTTTTTCATTCTGGCTTATTTAAAATAGACTGAAAAGTGCAAGGAGAAAGGAAGAAGCTAGAAAACAGATAACGCTTTTTCTAAAATCTAAGCAAGAGATGATAGCTTGGACTAAGGCAAAAGCAAGAATTGATGAAGTATATTTTGAAAGAAATGTAGATAGGATTGAAAATGATTGGTGAGTGCTGTGAGAGAAAAAAAGACTAAAGGAAGATTCATTATTTTTGTAAGTAGGCAACTGGAAGTCATTATGTTGGTGAAGACATAGAAGGAGCAGATTTAAGGGAGGATGTAAGAGCTTAGTTTTTGACACATTAGATTTGATATGCCTAGATTATTCAGTAGGATAAATAAATCTGAAGTTTAGAAAGAGTTATAAGCTGGAGATAGAATATTGAAAGTTATCAAAATTAACATTGAATTTAAGTCTTTAAAACTGGTAGAAATCACCTAAAGGAATCGATATAGATATATGGTTCAAAAACTAAATTTTAGGGCTGCTTACTATTTAAGTTTTTGTCAGATGATTGACAAAACAAAACAAAACAACTGTAAACATGTATAATAGCCAGCAAAGAAGAAAGAAAACAGGACTCTGTGTTACGTTATTAGGAAAGAGGCCAAGCAAAGAAAACAATGTAAGTTGGAGAGAGTGATCAATGATGCCAATTGCTTCTGTTAGGTCAAAAAAGGCAAGGACTGAGAATTCGTCATTAGACTTAGTAATATGGAGATGAATAGTGACAACAAACTCATCAGTTTCAGTGGAGTTCTGGTGATAAAAAATTTGGTGATAGTATGATTGAGAGAAAAAAGGGAGAAAAATATTCAAAGAATCAAGCATAGATGGCTATTTTAAGGAATTTTACTTTATTCTCAGAAGAAAAATCAAGTGAAAGCTGGAAAAGGAAGTGGGGTCAAGATATTTTATTTTTATGAGGTGAGCAATATAACTGATATTTTGGATATGATCCAATTTATGAGGAATATTTGATAATTAAAGAGAGAGAAGAAAAAATCACTAGAGCAACATCCTCGGGAAAGAAAAAGGGATGGGATCCAGTGAACAATGGAAGGATTATTTACTTGGAATGCAGTCTGATAATAGAAGTTTGAATGTTCAAACACAAATGCCTGAAAATAGATGCAAAAGGGCAGGTGGTGAATAGACTTTTTCTCTTTGCTGCTTTTTTATTTAGTGAAATAGGAAGAACAGTCACAAGCTGAGAGTGAGAGAAGTTTGAGGCAAAGGACATAGTATAAAATAGTCCTATATTACAGGAAAAAAATAAATGAATTAGGAAAATATAGTATGAGTTAGTTCTCATGAATATAAAGGTATGCCAATCTAGATGGTTTGGGGTTTCCTTCAGGCTGGTACGGTGGTAGAAGTGCAGGTATGCCATAGATGGAGAGTTGTATTTAACCATGGCTATGGTTTGGCTAAGAGAGTAAACAAATATTATAGAAAGCAAAGGAGTTGATGTTGCATTTAATGAGTGATTTTATAATGATTAGTAATGATATTTAAGCTTAATAATAAAAGGATGGGCGTTGGTCGAGGGGAGAGAGATAAGGAAATATATGAAGATCTCAATGGTCTCGAACCATTATTGGAGTTAAATTCTTAGAGGGACTGAGTTAGAAAGACAGAAAATTGCAATCAGACATGTTTGAAATTGAGATTCAGGGACAGTAGTGGCAATTAGTAACAATAAAGTCATGGGAGTGATCATAGAATTGAGTTTTAGACTTAGAGTGGAGACGAAGATGATTGGAAAGAATGGAGAAGCTAGATATTGGACTTTGAATTTACTACTACAAAATAGTGTTGGAAATAGTTCTAGTGAGCTAGGAGCTAACAATATCAAAGATTAAAGAGAAGTAACATGGGGGATCTTAGGAAGGAGATATAATTGTCTGGAATAGAATGATGAATACAGAAAATACTTTGAGGCCCAGACTTATCAAGTCTGCAGAAGAAGCAGTATTGTCAAGAAGAATCAGGTTCAAGCTTGAGAAGACAGTGGGAGAGACATTCAGAGGAGATATTGAAGATATAGTTAGTTTTGCTAACTGAACTTGAGAGAAAAAGAAAATATGGATGGTGGATTAATAAACATTTAGGTTCAGAAGAGATCTTGGAGTAGAAAGAGACTTCACAGATAATATAGCCTAATTGTTTATATCTTGAAGACTCTTCATAATATGACTAATACTTATCCAGCCTCTATTCGAATAATTCCTGTGACTGGCTCCTTACAAGGCAGCCATTGAAAAAATGAGACATTTTTCTATATTCCAAAGTAGTTCCATTTGCCCGTAAATCAAATAAAATTTGTATAGCACAGATTCCTTTATAATTAAGATTCTCCCTTGCTTCCTGTTGCTTGCTCCCAGATAACCTCCACTCTCTCTTTTGATCATTAGATTCAAATTCTTCGGTCCACCTGCTCCTTTCCCACTTCCCTTTCTGAGACTGGTTATTTACAAACCCTCTACTTACTTGTTTTGAGTCATGGGTAATTTCAGCAACTGACCACCCTAAGAGCTACCATCATTACTAGCAACTTCAGTGAGGAGGTATCCAATTCCTTGGTCCCCATTGTCTCACTGCTGATCATCTGCCTTCTACATTCACATTCTTTCTTCACACCCAGTTTCTAGTTCTATTTGTATCATGTTTACTCTTACTCTTGAAAAAATATTCTTGACTCCCTCATTTTAATCTCATGCACATCTGCTATCACTGCAATTCTAGACAAACCCCTCTCTGTGCTAGTACCCTAACATCTAAGCATCAAACAGTAGTTTGGGAGACACTAGAGTTCATTTTCACCAAACTCAGGTGGGCTTTCCAAAATGCATTCAAGAAATAATGTTTCTCCAGAAAGTTTGCTCTGCCTATTTCCACAATTAAATCACATCTTCTCCAGTCTACTTAAATATTTTACTACTTCTTTTCTCTACTGATCCAGTGTATAGCTTCAATTTTTACTAGATAGAATACATCAGGCATAAATACTTTTTGCTACCATATCTAAAAACTGACTTGTTGCCTCCACTTCCCATTGCAATGAAAAAAAGTACAACTCCAACCCAAGTCCAATTCCTTCATATCTGCTCCTTTGCTCCCATGTGCTATTGTCTATTGCACCTTCATCATCTTGAGTTTCCACCACATACTTCCTCTGATCAAATATGATCTAGTACCTATACTCTTAAAAAAATAACAAGCCTTGCTTTAACCATGTATATCCCCTTAGCTGTTATTTTTTGTCTTATGTTTACTATTTTCCTTCATAGCCAGTTTTCAAGACAGTGGGTTTTAGGGAGAGGAGTATTGTTTGTTTATTTATTTTGTTTTTTATTAGCATGCACTACTACTTCAACTTTCTCACCTTCCAGTTGATTTTCCACCATTGCCATTCTAGAGTTCTGTTTGCAGAGTCACCAATTACTAACTTTTTGCTAAATTCAACAGGTTCTCATCTCATCCTACTTCAGTCGTCAGCAGTATTTGACCAAAACTTTCTATCTATCCTCTTGATCTCTACAAGAGATTAAGAGTGTATGTTGTGGTTACACATTCTCAGGCTCTAAAATTCAAGTGATGCCAATATGTAATCATTATTATTATTATTTTCTCTCATAACCAGGATTAGCTTCTGATTTTCCATTCTACTTGGTAGTGCAAAAAAAAAAAAAAGAAAAAGTAATTGAATCAAATCTAAGTAAACCCAGTTGCTTCAAAGTATTCTCAGGCTTATGTTTTAATTCATTCAAATCAGAATTGCTCTTTCTCCTCCTTCATTCTTCCTGGCTTGGTTCAGTTTCTGAAAGTTTATGTAATACAATATCAGAAAGTGAGGTATCTGGGCTTCAGCCTTTCTTTGTCCTGCACTGACATCTGTTGCAATGCACAATCATGTCCCATATCCCTACCACACTGGCATCTGTTCAGGTTTCTGTATTCCCACCTGGTTTCCTGACATACATCCTACACTGCTCTTTGTTATAATTTCCTCTCATTATGACCACAGATCCCTTCTACATCTGCCTGCTTTTTCTCTCTCAGTCAACTGTCTTGTTATCAGAGGCAAAAGGAAATCTTGTTGCTTTCTCTTATTACCTAAGGATCGCAGGATATTTGCTGTGGCTGCATGTATCTTCTCCCTCTCTAGCAGCAATAAAGATATCTCACCCCATTTGCTACCATTTCATTGGGTTACTAGATAATTCTAAAGGAATAATTATTCACATCATTTCAAAAAAGATTAAGGGCAAATTCATCCTTTTTTCTTGGATCCCCAAATTGTTCTATAGTCCCTATTAGTATCCCTTTTAATTTCCCTTATTTTAACTGTAGAAAGGCAATGCATAGAACCTTTTCTGAGATCCCAGAATGATTCCCTCCAATATATTGTTCCACCTTTCTCTGTACCAATGGGAGTAATCATTCTTTTTCTTCTAATAAAGAGAGGGTGATTTAATTTTTTTATTCTTCCAATTTTTTACCTATTATATCAGTAACATAACTTTCATTAAAATAAAAACCACAGACTTAGCACCTCTGCCTTTAAGTCTCTATTTTCACTTCATCCAGCTGTCTGGGCTGGGAAAAAAGGACCACCTGTTAAAGGTGAAGATATTTGATATCTTCCCATTACAATAAGTATTAGAGGGAGAGGCATACATTTTTGCAGTATGGCAGAATGGATAATCTGCCCATCTCTTTGGCTGGGGGAAAAATAATAAATATTGAATAAATTAGCATTTATTGTATTGATGAGCTAAATAAAAAGTAACGAATACTTTGAGGCAAAACTTAATGAAAGGAGAAAATGAAAAGTGATAAGCAGAATGCTGATACTAGCTTCTCCTTTGAGAGCATTTGCAAATTCTAGTGAACTTGATTTTTAGTTTTCATAGATTTGCAAAGGATAGAGAACAGGGAGATAATTTCAGTAGTTGCTTAAGTTAGAAAGCCTGAAAGAATATAATTTCATCATAAAACTGGGTCCACCAAATTGGTTAGCTCTTCTATGTAAGTGTAAAATAAATGTAAATATACATTCACTGAAGGTTTTACAAGAAGATATTTCTATCTGGAATTCTTGTGCTGAATGATGGGGAAAAATTATCCTTCTAGCTAAAAACAACCCTTATTTTGGATTATAGCCTGAATTTATTCTGCTTACGTGATGTAAAAATGTCAATGTAATACATCCATTTAAAGTGGTGCTAGGTTGGTTTAGTCCCCAGTCGCCTGGCAGAAAAAATTGCACATTTTTTCTAGAAGAATCTCTCTTTAGTCTAAGCCACAAAAAATTCCCACAAGTAAAATTTTAAGAAATATAAGTTTATAATAAAAATTATAAAACACCCAAAGAAATAAGGCACTACAAGCTAGAGTATCCAGAAGTAAGAGACAGAATAACAAAACTGAATATATAAAATAAATATACTTTATAAGTTGCATAAATAAAGTACTGAGAAAAAGAAACAGCAATAGAATATTAAAGAGACTTGACAAAAGACTCAAAAGAATGATTTGATATTGAAACTATTGTTTTATGTCAGGGTCCTTGGAAACAGACTCTGAGATATATATTTGCATGCAGGAAGTTTATTTGAATGTGTTCTTATGAAAATAGAACAGAACAAAACAAAACAAAAACAAATAAACAAGCACCTGTAGGGGCAGTCAGAAAAGCCTGATTGGGTAGGAGGCAAGGGAGATGCAGTTGCAACAAGAGCCTCAGCTGATTTTATTATAAACTCTGGACCTAATCACTTCTAAAATTACAACACAAAAACAGACATATTTTTGGTATATCTGTCTATTATACAAACATCAACCATCCCACTAATTGAATATAATAGTTATAAGGGGAAAATGAGATCACAGGCATAAAAATTCTTTAAGAACTCTAAAAGTTCTATGTAAATGAATTATTATGACTATCCAGGAATCAAAAGCACTGCTACTAGTGACAAATAGTCTCAGTTCACTTCTGATTGACAGTAGCTAGAGGACCAAAAGCAAATTTTTAAGGCTCTCATGCCTCATTTTTCTCATATCTAGAGTAAACTTAGTAAAAACTACTTCATAAGATTGTTGTGGAGGATTAAATAAAATTATCACATATGAAGAATAAGCATAGCACCTATTATAAAACAATAGTTTATTAAATATTATCTAATATAAAAGTACTTTTACAAAGGGAAAGGAGGATCATTATCACAATCTCTAATTTAGCATCTGCCTCACTTTTCCTATATTTACTTTGATATGCGCTTTAACCAACTGTCCATAGACATTTTATAACTACAACACATCCAGAGCCTAATTCCTACTTCCAAAATAAAATACTATTTTACTGATGTTTACCTTTACTGGAATATATGTATTCTGTATCGGCAGGAGGTCCTTGACTCTCTAACTCTTTATATACAGTCATAAGAGAATAAAATTGCCCATCTTACCTTTTTATGGGAATATATCACATATTTGCATGATTACATTATATCTTGAGCTAAGCATTTTCAGATATTTTAGGATGATCCCTTCATCTTAATACTATATTAACAAGTATAAATTATAGCATTTAGATTTTTGTTAGTGGAAGCCTTCACTGTAAATCAAACAACATTGACAAATAAGTTTTTATCTCTGCCCTGAAATGACTATATATGATTTTTTTGTTTTATTTTTTTTACCTTTCAAACAAGTGGAGTGCAATTGTTTTATTGTTTCCTTTATCTTGACTCTTTGAAAAAAGCAAAATAACTGCTAATTTTTATTGTTTAAAATTTCAATCTATCTAACAGCAGTTGGAATTAATCTCATATAGAATCTGATCCATTAGTTTATTTGTTTACAGCAATAAACAAGTATTTCATTCTAGTCTTTCTGTTTGACCAGATTTATCCTGTTCTTTAAAAAAATCTGGAGCAATTTGGCTCCCACAATAAGCTGTCAAGATGAAAAATCCACACTGTAATGTCAATTTATAATGCTTGTGGTTCAAAAGATATTTACAGCACATGTGATTTATTTTTCAATCACCTAAGATTTTACGAAACAACTATACCATGATTAATCTTTAAAAAAAATTGAGAGGTCATTTATTTTTACAAATTTTGGTTAAATATCAAAAATGTGTCATGTCTAAAAATACTATTAGAAACAACATTAGCACAACAGCTATTGAAGTTTGTATAGAGAGACTATTTTAAATTTCAAAAAATACCAAAAGGCAACGCTTGAAGAGATACTAATACAGATACTCTACTGCCATTTTGGGGAATGATTTCATGAATGTTAGAGAGATAAAAGTGATGTATAATATCTTTTCAGGGCTTTTATTATGAGATTAAGCTTTTATTTTTCAAATTCATGTTACCCTTGAATCCTTCTAACAATAACTTTCATATAGATTTTGGTTATCTCAGTAATAAACTTGACAAAAATAAATTAGTTGAAATGAAATTTCAACGATGTTGGAATAGCTTCTATGTTTTAAATGCCATGACTCTCAATTTTGGCAAAAAACTTCTTGTAGCATCATTGTGGAAAATCTACTTTAGAATTAATCTCTTAAAACTCACTTTTCAGCTGTACTCTCTTCAGAACCAAACCTATTAGAATTGCCTTCTGCTGAGTAGTCCCTGGATTCCTTATTTACACAATTTTATTTTCTTAATGATAATATCTATCATTGCAAATTGCACCTGATGGAAATTCTTCTGGTTATTCCTCTTTGTTTTCCTGCAAAACCAATTTGGTCTTATTTAACTATAAAAACGAAATATTTGATAGTTCTTGTTATGTGCTGAATTGAAAGTTATCTAATATACAGTATTAAGACAAACAAGTGAGTTAGAAAATACTGTTTTTATAATATAGCCATGTGTATAAATATATTTGTACATTAGAAAATATTAAAACACATTGTTATGTACACAGAAAAAAATCTGGCATAATCTGAAGCAAACTCAATATTATTCATTTCTTGAGTGAAATTATAGTGAACATTCATTCCTTATATCTTTATATGTTATAATTGGCAAGAGAGGGGTTTTTTTTTCCTGTTTGGTTTGGTTTTTGTAATAAAACATAAGGAAAAGAACAGAATTATGTAGATCCAACTATTAACAATGACTAACTCCAGGATATAGAATTATAGGCAATCTTAATTTTCTCACTTGACTATATTTAAAATATGTGTCAGTGAATAAGAATTACAAATTTAGGCAATGCACAATTGAATTATATTAATGGACTGAAATTCAAAAACTTTCTCATTTATGACACTCAAAAAATATCCTCATAGACTTTTTTTGGAAATGTGATTTTATAAATATATTTAACTTGTAATTCAATAAAATTTATTTATCAAAAACTATCTTGATTGTGTGAGCATCATTAATTCACCAAACCAAATGTAATACGTCACAACGAAGTTATTTGCTTGACTTGCTCAAAAACCTCTCCAGTAGATTACATGGGTATTGGCAATTAAGTGAGTTGGGTTTTGTTTTTGTTTTTGTTTTTACTTTATTTTTTGTTTCTTTTTTCTTCTGGCATTTGTATTGTTTTTGTTTATATAGGTAGAGGTTAACAGGTACTGACAGTGAATAACCGTATATTTCCTTTCATACATAACAGGGAAACTGCATTAGGAAGATATTTTAAATTAAATTTATTGGAGTGATGTCGGTTAATAAAATTACATAGTTTCAAGTGTACAATTCAATAATACATTATCTGTATATTGCATTGTGTGTTCAGCACCCAAAATCAAATCTCACATCACCATATATTTGACTACTTTTACCTTTTTCTTCCTCCCTTTTCTCCCCCCTTTTTCTCTGGTAACTACTAAACTATTATCTGTGTCTATGAGTTTTTGTTTGTCTTGTTCATTTGTTGCTTTTAGTTATATATCCCACATGTAAGTAAAATCATCTGGTTCTCAATTTTTACTGTCTGACTTATTTCTCTTCGTGTGATAATCTCAAGATCCATCCATGTTGTCACAAATGGCAGTATTTCATCTTTTCTTATGGCTGAGTAATATTCCATTGTATATATGTACCGCAGCTGCTGTATCCAGTCATCTATCAAAGGACACTTTGGCAGTTTCCATGACTTGGCCACTGTAAATAATGGTGCAATTTATATTGGGGTGAATATATCTTTATGAATAAACGTTTTCAAATTTTTGGAGTAGATACCCAGAAGAGGGATTGCTCATATGGTAATTCTATTCTTAACTTTTTTTGCAGAACCTCCATACTGTTTTCCATAGTGGCTGTACCAATTTGCAGTCCCACTAGCAGTGTGTGAGGGTTCCTTTTTCTGCATTCTCTCCAACATTCATTATTACTTGTCCTGTTGATGACTGCCATTCCAACAGGTGTGAGATAATATCTCAACATGATTTTGATTTGCATTTTCCTAATAGCTAGTGGAGTTGAGCATCTTTTCCTATTTCTGATGGCCATTTGTGCGCTTTCTTAAAAGAGGTGTCTGTTTATATCCTCTGTCCATTTTTAATTGGATTTTTTTTTCATTGTTGAGTTGTATGAGTTCTTTACATGTTTTGAATATTATCCCCTTATTGGAGGTGTTGTTTGTAAATATCTTCTCTCATTCACTTGGTTGCCTCTTTGTCTTGTTGATAGTTTCTTTTGCTGTGCAGAAGAAGCTTTATAGTTTTATATAGACCCATTTATTTATTTTTGCTTTTACTTCCCATGACTTTGAGGTCAAATTCATAAAATTCTCTCTAAATCTAAGGTCCATGAGTTTAGTAGCTATGTTTTCTTTTATGCAGTTTATTGTTTCAGATCTTATATTTAGGTCTTTGATCCATTTAGAGCTAATTTTGGTGTATGGTGACAGATAGCAGTCTAGTTTTATTCATTTGCATGTGGCTTTCCCCCTTCCCAGCATCATTTATTGAAGAGACTTTCTTTTCTCCATTGTATGATTTTGGTTCCATTGTTGAAAATTATTTGCTCATATATATGTAGGTTTATTTCTGGGCCCTCAGTACTGTTCCATTGGTCTGTGTGTCTGTTTTTCTGCCAATATCATGCTGTTTTGATTATTGTCACTTGTAGTATAATTCGAAGTCAGGAAGTGATACTTCCAGCCTTGTTCTTTATTCTCAGAATAGCTTTAGCTATTCTGAGTCTTTTGTGCTTCCACATAAATTTGATGATATTTTGTTTTATTTCTTTAAAAAAATAGATTAGTGTCTATTTAGAAGAAACATTAAAATAATAAAAAAGCAAAAAATAGTATTCCATAAGCCCTTGTCTTAGATTTTTTTTTCCTTATGTTTTAATGTACTAAATCACTCTTTCTTATGAACCACATGGATATTTAGGTTTCATTAATTTGTTTTAACATTCTTATATCATTAAGTATATATGTTTTATGCCTAATTATCCTCTCAATTTTTATTTTAGTATTATTGTCATTCTTTGACTTCTGGCTTTCCCATGCTCCTTCAGTCATCTCCAGCAATATTTAAAATCTTCGATAGCTAATGGTAATGTTAGAAGATATTTTCTGGCTCCAAGCCAAACATAATATCTTTAAGTAATGTTTGTATATACCAAGCTTGCCAACTACTTACCAGTGCATAACAGAAGATAAATGTACACTACTCTACTACCAACACTAAAAGAAGCCAAGCCATCTGACTGCTAGCGACCTAATTTTTACATAGCTGTTTATAATTCTCATCGTCATGTTATAGAAATATGATTTATTAATCCTTCTGGCATTTTTCGCCTTGACATTTTCTCAGCTGCTGTTACATTCTTCTTGAATGGGTTAGTGCTATACAAGTCAAGAAACAGTGAGTGAATTTAATATGTTGAGACTATTTTAGGCACTTAGTCTACTAACATGGAAAACTTGGCTTTGATATGAAGATAGTTTAAGGCTTCAAGGGAAGTGAAAATGAAAAAAAAATGAATTTAGAGATGTGATTGTAATGAATAAAAACTTTCAATATTTTAAACTCATAGTGGGTTAAAATATAACTCACATTACAGTTTTTCTAGGCAGTTCATAACATTTTACTCCAAATGGAAAATATACTTGTAAGATGGCTGCAGTCTCATGAATACTCAAATGATTTGATTTGGGAATATTTTTGTTATGATATTTAGAATTTTATACCTTTTTAACTATACTTTTACATTTTTAAATTAATTTAAAATAATTAACAATTAGAGAAAACTTCTAATTCAAGGTGGTGTTTGTCTCTCCATTTATGTATCTATTATATTTTATTTAATTACTATCAGATTTGATGTTACATATTATATGTATTAAACACAAACAATAAAATTAGAATAAAACTATTGTAAGAAAATATGTATATATACATGTATAAACACACTGTTTTAGTTTTTGTTGTTGTAATAAAACATGAAGAAAAGAAGAAAAACATGTAGATCTATATATTAACAATGACTAACCCAGGAGTTAGAATTATTATAGGCAGTATTTTTTCTTCTTATATATATATATATATATATACCTACTTCTTATATACTTATGTATGTATATCAATATATATATTTATATACTATATATAATTTATTACAGGGAAGCTCTAAACAAGATTGTGTTTCTACAATCTATAGCATAAAAAGAGATTTGAATTCTGTTGTTCTCTTTGTTGTAAAAGAAATGAAGTATTTTAGTTTAATGTGGACAGACATTTTTTATGACAGTGAATCTAGAAGCAATTCAGACATAAAATGCATTAGATAGTATCATATAGTCAACCATAAATTTATGAAGAAATTCTATTTAGATTGCTAATTTATATATTTATTTTTATTTCTATCTGATTCGTTGCCTAGATATTGATAACCTATCTCTATAGTTTTATGTCTTAAGTTAGTGAAATTTTGCTATAAAAAATAAAGATAATATGAGTACTTCCTCATGATCTAATTTGATAAATGTAGTTTACAATTTTTAAAAGGAAGGTATGATTATATCATGAGTGATCTCAAATTTCAGATGTCTCAAACTGTTTTTTGTCAAGTTATAGATGATGTTTCTGGCTTGGTTCTGTAAAATTTTGAGATGAATATCTAAAGGACTATATTCAATTATCAATCTATGTATAAAATTACTACTTAAACAATCCTTATATTAGACTAGAGACAATAGAGGCCAAAAAAGATAACTCTAGAAGTAAAAAACTTAAAGTGTTGGGTTACCTGGTTTTGAAACATTTATTAATGAATAAAAATTAATTTCAGAAAAGTATATGGAATGTTTATAATTCCACCAAAGTTTAACTGCACAAATCTTCATAATTAGGGGAAGGACAGCAATGTTGAAAAGGTTTTAAAGATTATTGTGTCATACAATTTCCATTGTGAAGTCAAGATTTTAAGAAAATAATTGATTGTAGCTTTGCTCATTTGCCTTTAACCATTTTTAAATTTTTATTTTATTAGTTTCAAGTATACAGCACACCATTTTGAATCACAATTAATAACAAAGTGTTCATTTTGAATCAGTTTTAATATTTTAAAAATATAAATGGTAATAATTTATAAAAATGTATCTTCAGGTTTGAATTTTTTAGCATGTTATAAAATTCAAATTTACAATGCATGTGGATTTTGTAGAACAAATACATGTCCAGATAAAGGAAAAATTTACATAGAACACAGAAGCCTCACATCTCCCAAACCATAAAGTGTCTTGACTCTCTTTTGCTTTCCTCTTTTCATTGTTCTGTAAAATGTTAGGACATTTACACTTTCATAAATATTTTCACAGATGAGAAATTTAATGACATACTTCTTCTATATTTACCAGTGAATTTTATTATAGTTGTTACATTTTATTTTTATTAAATTTCCAGAGAATTGAAAAGATTATCATAGTATTTTGAAAAGTATTTATTTATTTCTAAAGCGCAGTGATGAACCTGTCAACATTAGTTGTTTGATATTCTCAAAATTCAAAGAGTAATAAGAGCCAACTTCTTAGCCAATTGTATAAACTTCTTAGCCAATTGTATAAATTACTGAATAAGCATTAAGTGATAGACTATCAGTATATAAAATTCTTATATAACCTTGGAACATAAATTCAATTTTAATCCAGCACATATGTTTCCATATTCTTCTCAAGAAGCAGGAATAATGTGCAGAAGGACTCATGGGTTTAACATATATGAGAATATAATAAACATATGTTTTTCATGTGAATATCATCTCTCTCCCACTGAAATAACCCAGTTTTTCCATATGCTGTATATTAATTAGTGAAAACCCATCTCCCATCCCTTCATAACCCACAACACCAGAATGAGGATGAACATATGACTCAGGTTTATAAAGTTAGGGTCACTGTATCATTGGTCTGACAGATTGGTTTAGGGGTTTGTGAATAAAACAAGTTAGGTCTTTGCTACTCTGAAGGAACAGAGTAAAGCAAAGCTGAGCTATGAATAAAAACAAAGGCCTTATGTAATGGTTTGAGACCTAGAATCTTTTCAGAAATGTCTGTCAATATATTCACTCTTTTTTAAAAAAAGGTATTAGTTCAAGATTGATTCTTGATACGTCTACTAAAGATATTGACTTGGTGAGGTATGATATTTGGGAGTTCCAGATCATTCTCTGAGGTAACCTTGATAATGATATGTAGACTGAATACCAATCTTGTGTGACCAAGATCTAGACTTTCCACAAAATTTGTAATGCAGAGGAAAATAAGGCATTTGGATACATATTTTAATAATATATGTGTGTGTGTTTAATTTTCAGGGTGTAAGTAATTACTAAGAAAAGACCCTATAGCAGAATTATACGTTTTCACTCTTTTGTTGGCATCTAAAGAATGGACCTCAGCTTCAGACATTGAACTGTTCTAAGGACGCTGGCTCTATTTTTCAGTGTCTTTTAGGACCTTTGGAGAGGTTGCATGTGTAGTCTTACAAGACCTGCAGTGACACTAGATTCCTCTCTCTGTCAGTTCACACCCTGCTTATATCCTGGTATGCATAGCTAATACTGCTTTCCCTCTGTCATTCTCATTTCTCTAGTTCTTGAAGTCACAGACAGGAGAAAAGAACCATTATTAAATGATGAATAGAAAGTGCTAAAGTGCTCACTCAGCCATAAGATTCTTCTATTTACTGTCCTTGTTATTTATGTTGATATTTGCTTAATCTTGGAATTATGCTCTTAACATATGGGGTGATTTAGAAACACCATGAAATAAATATTACCTGCAGTTCTTTCTTTCATTGAATTATATGAGATTAATAACATCCGGACTAATAATTCTACCCACACTAAATGTCATAATATCAACAATTTTAAAATATAAAATAGAAGATGCTACCGAATTGTTTATATGCTCCATAGTACCAGTAAAATGGACTCACACAACTGGGATATAGTTTGGAAATTCTGGGAGGAACCATGTCTTTTTTTTTTCTATCTTAGATGTTCAAATGCCTCATGGTCACTTTATGACAAAAACAAAATTTAGTAAAATTTAAAAGACTAACCACATATAATGTTCAAATGCTGATCTTAATTTCAAGTGAAATACTTTCTCTTCCTTTTTGGGGACCCTGTAATGTAAGGGAGAGCAGTAATTCTTTGTTCTTTTCTACTAGCATTCCCCCATCCACATTCAGCTTTTAAAAAAAAAATTATTTTATATTAGTTTCAGGTATAGAGTATATTTGTTAGACACTTATATAGTTTATAAAGTGATACTCCCGATTACTCTAGCACCCATCTGGTTCTACACATAACCGTTACAATACTATTGACTATATTCCCTATACGGTACTCTGTCCCGGTGACTATTTTGAAACTACTAATTCGTACTTCTTCATCCCTTCACCTTTTTCACCCAACCCCCAAGCTACCTCCCCTCTGGCAATTGCCAGATTGTCCTCTGTATCTGACTCTGTTTTCCTTAGTTTGTTCCTTTTGTTCTTTAGATTGCACATTAAGTGAAATCATACGATATTTATCTTTTCTCTGACTTATTTTACTCAGCATAATAACATCTAGGTTCCTGCATGTTGTTGCAAATGGTAGGATTTCATTTTTTTTAATGGCTGAATAATGTTCCATTGTATATATAAACCATAACTTCTTTATCCAGTCGTCTGTTGATGAGCATTTAGGTTGCTTCCAGTCTTGACTATTTTGAGTGGCGCTGCCATGAACATAGGAGTGCATAGATCTTTATAAATTAGTGTTTTGGTTTTCTTTGGATAAATACTCAGAAGTGGAATTTCTGGGTCAAAAAGTAGTTCTATTTTTAATTTTTTGAGGAAACTCCAAACTGTTTTCTATAGTGGCTGCATCAATATGCAATCCCACCAAGAGTGAATGAGGGTTCCCCTTTCTCTGCATATTCAACAATGTTGTTTTGTGATTTATTAATAATAGCCATTCTGACAGGTATGAGATGATATCTCATTGTGGTTTTACTTGCATTTCTGTGATGATTAGTGATCTTGAATATCTGTCTACCATATTTCCTCTTTGAAAGAAATACCTATTCAGATTTTCTGCCCATTTTTTAATTGGGTTATTTGTTTTTTGTTGTTGAGTTGTATGAGTTTGTTATTAATTTTGGATATTAGCCCCTTATCAGATATATCAGAAGCGAATATCTTCTCTCATTTAATAGATTTTCTTTTTGTTTTGTTGATGATTTTCTTTGCTGTGCAAAAACTTTTTAGTTTCATGTAGTCACATTTGTTTATTTTTTCTTTTCTTTTCCTTGCCCGAGGAGATATATTAGAAAAAAGAAATTCTAATAGCAATATCAGAGAGTTTGCTACCTGTTTTATTCTAGGAGTTTTTTGGTTTGAGTCTTATATTTAAGTCTCTAATCTATTTTGAATTTATTCTTGTATTTGATGTAAGAAGGTGGCCCAGTTTAATTTAATTGCATGTATCTGTCCAGTTTTCCCAACACTATTTGTTAAAGAGACCATCTTTACCCCATTGTATATTTTTGCCTCCTTTGTCATAGATTAAATCACCATATAGGCATGGATTTATTTCTGGGCTCTCTATTCTATTCCATTGATCTATGTATTTGTATTTATGCCATTATGCTGTTATGATTACTATAACCTTGTTGTATAGTTTGATATCAAGTAGTGTGATATTACCTACTTTATTTTTTTTTTCTCTAGATTGCTGTGACTATTCAGGATCTTTTATGGATTCATATAAATTTTTGGATAAATTTTCCTACTTCTCTGAAAATGTCATTGGTATTTTGATAGACATTGCATTGAATCTATAGATTGCTTTGTATAGTATGGCCATTTAAACAATATTGTTTTTTTCTACCCATGAACACAGTATATGCTTTCATTTATTTGTATCTTCTTCAGTTTCTTTTTTCAATGACATAATTTTCCAAGAACAGGTCTTTTACCTCCTTGGTTAATTTGATGTCTAGGTATTTTATTGTTTTTGTTGAAATTGTAGATGGGATTGTTTTCTTAATTTCTCTTTCTGATAGTTCATCATTGGTGTATAGAAACACAACTGACATCTGAATATTAATTTTGTATCTTGCTACTTTACTAAATTCATTGATCAGTTCTAACAGTTTTTTGGTAGAATCTTAAGGATTCTCTAATTTTAGTATTATATCACCTTCGAATAATGACAGTTTTACTTCTTTCTTTCTAATTTGGATGTCTTTTATTTCTCTTTCTTGACTGATTGCTGTAGCAAGGACATCCAATGCTATGTTGAATTGGAGTGGTGAAAGTGGGTACCCTTGTCTTGTTCTTAATCTTAAGGAAAATGCTTTTATCCTTTATCCATATAGTACGATGTTAGCATAGGTTTGAAATATGTGCCCTGTATTATGTTGAAATATATTCTCTCTGTTCCCACTTTGGTGAGAGTTTTTATCACAAATGGATGCTGGTTTTTTTCTGCATCTTTTTCTGCATTTATTGATACGATCATATAGTTTTTATTTTTCAATTTGTTAATGTGGTATATCACATTAATTGATTTGCAAATATTGAACCAAACTTGCATCTCAGAAATAAATCCAACTTGATCATGGTGTATGCTCTTTTTAATGTATGCTTAATTTGATTTGCTAATATTTTGTTGAGGACTTTTGTGTCAATGTTCTTCAGGGATATTGGCCTATAGATTTCTTTTTTTTTCTTTTGTAATGTTTTTATCTGGTTTTGGAATTAGGATAATGGTGGCCTCATAAAAAAGAGTTAAGAAACCTTCCTTCTCTTCAAATTTTTTGGAATAATTTGAGAAGAATAGGTATTAATTCCTCTTTGTTTGGTAAAATTCACCTATGAAACCATCTGGTCCCAGACTTGTTTTTTTAGGAATTTTTTATTATTGATTTGATTCCTTTGATGGTAAGCAGTTGGTTCATATTTTCTGTTTTTCCTTGACTCGGTCTTGGGAGAATGTATGTTTCTAGGAATGTACTCATTTCTTGTACATTGCCCAATTTGGTGGCATATACTTGCTCATAATATTTTCTTATAATCTTTGTATTTTTGTAGAGTCCATAGTTATTTTTCCTCTTTTATTTTGGCTTTTATTTATTTGGGTCCTCTATCTTTTTTTCATGAAGAGCTTGGTTAAAGGTTTATCAATTTTGTTTATCCTTTCAAAGAATGTGCTTTTGGTTTCATTTATCTTTTGCATTGTTTTCCTAAATTCTATTTTGTTTACTTCCGCTTTGATCTTTGTTATTTTCTTCTACTTCCTTTGGGTTTTGTTTGCTGTTCTTTTTCTAGTTCTTTTAAGTGTAAGGTTAGATTGTTTATTTGAGATTTCTCTTATTTTTTGAGGTAGGCCTGTATTGTTATAAATTTCTCTCTTAGGACCGCTTTCATTGTGCCCTATAGATTTTCAGTCATTGTGTTTTCATTTTCATTTGTCTCTAGGTATCTTTTGTTTCTTCTTTGATTTCATTGTTAACTCTCTTGTTGTTTAGTAGCATGGTATTTAGCCTCCATGTATTTGTGTACTTTCCAGGTTTTTTTCTTTTAGTTGATATCTAGTTTCACAACATTGTGGTCAGAGAAGACACTTGATATTGATTTCAATCTTCTTAAATTTATTGATACTTGTGTTTTGGCCTAATTTGTGGTCTATTCTGGAAAATGTTCCATGTACACTTGAGACAAAAGTATATTCTGCTCTTTTGGGGTGAAATGCTCTGAAAATATCAATTAAATCCGTCTGGTCTAGTGTATCATTTAAGGCTGCTGTTTCCTTGTTGATTTTCTGTCTAGAAGATTTGTCCATTGGTGTCAATGGGGTATTGAAATCTACTATGAGTGTATCACTGTCTCTCCTTTATGTTTGTCAATAATTGCTTTATATATGTAGATGCTCCAGCGTAGTATGTATATATCCTTACTAGACTTATGTCCTCTCCTTGTATTGATCCCTTTATCATTATGTAATGCCCTTCTTTGTTTCTTATTATAGCCTTTGTTTTAAAGTATATTTTCTTTGATATAAGTATTGCTACCTCAGCTTTTTTAAAATTTCCATTTGCGTAAAATATCTTTTCCCATCACTTTACTTTCAGTCTGTGTGTGCCATTTGATCTGAAGTAGACAGCAGATGTATGGGTCATGTTTTCTTATCCATTTAGCTACCCTATGCCTTTTGATTGTAGCATTTAATCCATTTACATTTAAAGCGATTATTGATAGGAAATACTTATTGCCATTTTATTATTTGTATTTATGTTTTCCCTTCCTTTTCTAATAGAAGTCGTCTTAACATTTCTTGTATTACTGGCTTGTTGATAATTAATTCCTTTAGCTTTTTTCTGTGTGGGAAGCTCTTTGTCTTATCTTTCATTTTAATTGATAGCCTTGCTGGGTTGAATATTCTTGCTTGTCTGTTCTTCTTTTTCATTACTTTGAATATTTCTTGCCAGTGTCTTCTGGCCTTCCAAATTTCTGTTGAAAAATCTGCTGATATTCTTATGGAAGTACTCTTGTAAGTAACTAGCTGGTATTCTCTTACTGCTTTTAAGATTCTCTTTTTGTCTTTAACCTTTGGCATTTTAATTATGATGTGTTTTGGTATGAGTCTCTGTTCCTCTTGTTTTGGGTTCTTTACACTTCCTGGACTTGTATGTCTAATTCCTTTGCCAAGTTAGAGAAATTTCCTGTTATAATTTCTTCATATAGGTTCTTAATTCCTTGCTCTCTCTCTTCTCCTTCTGCTACCTCTAAGATGCAGATATTAGTATGCTTGATGTTGTCCCAGAGGTCTCTTAAACTTTCCTCATTTTTTAAAATTCCTTTTTTGCTTTTCTTATTGGGTGTTTTCTGCTACTCTGTCTTATGACTCACTGATTCAGGCCTCTGCTTCATCTAATCTACTATTGATTCCATCTAGTATATTCTTCATTTCAGTTATTGTATTCCTCATTTCTGTCTTTTTTTTTTTTATTGTTTCTATGTCCTTTTTTATGCTTACTATCTCAGAATAGAATTTGCCCCAGTAGGCTTCTGTGCCTGTTGAGACCACCCTTTGGGTGTGCTGATTATGGGGCTAGTCATGTGGTGCTCTGTTGTGGTCTGACACCAGCCGCCAGATGTGTTAATTCTGCTGCCCCTTGGGATGGGTTCCCAAGTAGGCCAGGGTCAGCAGTTGCCTTTGATTGCTCAGTGTTATCTGGTGGTAGCTACAAAGTGATCCACAAATGATTTTTGCCTATGTTGTATCTGAAGGCAAGTGGGAGAGACAGTGCTGCAAGATGTGGTTCAGTTACCCCAATACCAAACCTAGGGCGACTTAAGTAAAGGACCAGTATACCTCAAGACATGAGGCTGCCTGCCAGCTGCTTATAAGACTCTGCAGCTGGAAGAACCTTTGGGTGGTATGACAATTGGGTGGTGTAGGGACCCAGGAATCACTGGGATATAGTGAGCAGATTTCCCTCAGCCAATGTAGTGTCAGTTTTCATACCAGTGCTGTCTCTGTGGCTTCCTATAAAAGTCTCAAATCATAGCAAGGCCATCTACTGCTCACCTTGGGCCCATAGACACTTGATATCTGTTCAATAAATACTGCAACTTGAGGCAAGTTTTATGGCCTGCCACTTAAAGTCCCATGAGCTGTGTGTAGGCCAAATGGACTGAGTGCTGTTATTTGTTGTTGAAAGCACAGCATGGGACTGACTGCCTGGGAATGGGCTTGTCATGGGTAATTGTGGGTTAGGTGGTACAGGGTCTCAGAGAGTCACAGGGTGCAGCAAGCAGATCCCATCAGGCCAGTACAGCATCAGAATTGCTGCTAGTGCTGAGTTTGTGGGCTCCCACAAAAGTCACAGATCACAGAGAGGCCTGCTGTTATCTGTGTTAGGCCCACAAACCCTTGCAATCCACCCAAGAGACACTGCAGCTCGACTCGCACCAGTGGTTCATCACCAAATGTTGCCCTGAAATGTTCAGGCTGCATGAGCTGAGGCCCATTGCCTGAGACAAATGCGTGGTCCAGAAAGGGGCAGGGCTGGGGCGGCTAACAAGCAGCAGGCCCTCCCTGGGCAATTTGTGGATTGGATGGGTGAGGTCTCAGGGAGACACAAGGTCAAGTAGGCTGATCTCTCTGGGCCAATGCAGCTTCAGAATTGGCTATGTAGCAGGGAGAGTTCAACACAAGCAATATGGTGCCTGTCTGTAGACTGACTCGCAGGGAGACTCAACAAAGAAACAATAGCGACTGTCCCTCCAGTATTTACGCCAGTGTCACACAAGTCAGTCTTTCTCTATATGTCTCTTGTGTCTCCTGAGCTGCTGACTCTCTACTGACACCCAGGGTGAGTGTCTGTAAGAGAATGTACCTGTGTGCAGGTCTTTTAAGGTGGACATCTGGGTTTTCAGGTTCCTTTTGTCTCACCCCAATGGCCAGAATCTCCACTGATTTTTACAGTCAGACTTTGTGGGACTGCCTCTTCCTGGGACTGGAACTCTGGGCTGAGGCCCTGTGTGGCGCTAAGATCCCTCTCTCCTTTAGGGGGGCCTGTGCAGCCACTCTCTCCCTACTGGTGCTCAACTATCATGTGTGGATGTAGTACTAGCTCACTTCTCATCTCCACACCTCCTACTGGTCTCGATGTGGATTTTTCTTTATATCCTCAGAGGTATGTGTGATGATCAGCTAGACTTCAGGTGGTTCTCCATGTTGATTGTTTTATAATTTGGTTGTAATTTTAATGTGATCCTGAGAGGAGGTGAACCTCACTTTTACCTAGGCCACCATCTCAGCTCCCCCCATTCAGCTTTTTAGCCTAGGACTCTTCAGTCTCCAAGATCAAAGTAGAAGAGGGAGGTGAAGAAACATAACATTTTAAAGTTGAATTTATTCCCTCTGGACCAGATGCATTGTTCTTGCCAAACTTTGAATTTTTCTTATGGAGCATTTCTGTGGCCTCTTGTTTCTATTCCCCTTCCTCAGTATGGGCAGGGCCTCTTTTCATTATGGTTTTCTATTTAAACCTCAAATGCTGATGTAGTGCATACCAGCAGCTCAGCTAAGGACTCAGAGTGTCATCCTTTTGGATAAGATATATGTTTAAATGATTGCAGGGCAGGATTCCTATTTCTATGCCCAAACCTGGTATATCAGAATCTTGTACCTTGAGCTTGCACCTTCAACAAGTGGTATGATTTGTACCTGCAACTTTCTGTTTTCCCTCTGTTAGTTTGTCAAGCATACACCAAGAACAATTTGACAGTGTCACACATTCCTGATCCCCTGATTGGTCTATTAAAGTTGCTTTTACCAACTTGGGATTAGATTTACCCTACACTTTTAGAAATGTGTGTATATGAGAAATTATGGGAAGGACAGAGTATACAACTTACTGTTTAGCTCTCTCCAAAGGAATATTCTTTAAATAGTCTTTCAGCCTTTACCATTTGTATCCTTGATGTGACCGAGGGGATTTATTTTAGTTATTAGCTTGAATTTCTATAAATAATTCTTTTCTTTTATATTGGTGAATTGGCAAAAATTATTTTAACATGTTGTTATATTAATTTATATTCTAGAATTGTGTTTCATATTTTAGAATTTTCTTCAACTAACTAATGGGTACCTTAGCAGTGGTCCCCAATCTTTTTGGCACCAGGGACCAGTGCTCCTATGTGAAACTAATGCCTGATTATCTGGGGTGGAGCAGAGGCAGTGATGCTAGCTATGGAAAGTGACTGTAAATACAGATGAAGTTTCTCTACTCACTGGCCACTCACCTCCTGCTGTGTGGCCCAATTCCTAACAGACCACGGACCAGTACCAGTCCATGGCCTGTGGGTTGGGGACCCCTGCCTTAAGGTCATGAACAATGTATTTTATTCCATTTGTTTTTCCTATTGCTCTGAAACAAATAAATCATTAATTCTTTTTGGATGGATGATCGAATCAGATTTCGAAAAGAGACAAAAGAGAGTTGGAAGCTAGATTATGATGGGAAAAAATTAAATCATAGAAGATATAAATGTTGATATTAACAGGACTTAATTAGAGTATTAGTTTGAAGGAAAGATAACATATAAAGCCTTTCATAGTTTAAAACACATCACAAATTCTTTGACACTCTTATCAGGTCAAGTCTGTGTCCACTTCCCTTGAACCTGGGTGGCCTTTGTGATTGCTTTATTGAATAGTTTGCAGAAAAAGTGATGTTGCATTATTCTCTCTGAGGCTAGATTTAAGAAGTTCATGTAGCTTTTGCAGATCTCTCTTAGCCACTTGCTTTGAGAGGCTTCAGCAACCAAGAAGTCTATCTATCCTGACAATACCATATAGAGATAAATCAAAAGAATTGGAAAAGAAAATGTTTAATTATAAGCCAAATTTAGAGGAAATATAAAGCAGTGGGATTTTCTTAGTTAACAAAAAATGGTTCTCATTCCCTGACTCTCTCAACCTCGAAGTATTTCCAAATTAAGATATAGATTCTAGTCACAGATTAAATTCAAGATGGGCCTTTGTTAAGAATTAAGAAGATCTAAGGTCATGTTTTATAGGTCCTCTCACACAGACAAAAAGCCTGCAAAGAATGCCAAGACTCTGCCTCACACTACTCTGTTAAATAATAGGATATCAAAGAATTTTAAAGATCTTCCCCACAGCAGCCTTAAAAGAAGCCCAACATAGAAAAGAGCTTTCCCAAAAGATATTTGTGATTGTACATTTTATCTAATAAAATAATTAGAAGTCAATTACAAATAAAACATATAGTTTTAAGAAATTTAATCAGATGGAACTGAAAGGATAGACACAGTATAATATTAAAAGACAGTGCAGAATTTCTATGGGCAGGAAGTAGGCTAAAAAAACATTCAGCTGCAAATACCAATAATTTCTTATGTAAAAGGAAGAATGACTCAGAAAACAAAATCAAAACCCAGAAGGCAGACCCAAGAGCTGTGGAAAGCATTCCTAGGCAAGAAGATTAAGAAATTGGCAACATGTACCCAGATGGATTCCAGAAATACTATGAATTATTGACCCTGGCTCTAGTTTTATATATTTTAAATGGGAGTATATAGAACAGTCATCCCATGCCTGAGCCACCATTTTGTTGTCTGTATGGTAGGAAGATAACTTGTCTCTTCAGTTCACAGGTCTTCAGACAGAGAAAACAGTAATGAAGGAGCTGTACTGGGAGAACTACACACAAATATCTTCAGGTGTACATAGATCTGATTTAGACAAGATGCTGAAACTTGGACCTGAGCCTAATTCTGCAATATATGAGACATTCTTGGATCTTAGGAGGGAGGAAGTGTTTTGCATGTAAAAAAAAAGTGTAAACACTTTGTGGCAAGAAGATGAACTGTGCTTGCGAGTTCTTTGACACTCATCAGTTTAAGAAGTGGGATTAAAGTTCATACTCCTTGAACCTGGACAGGACATTGTGACTACCTTGTAAAATAGAATGTAGTAGAGGGCACATTGTGTAACCTCAGATAAAATCTGTGTAATTTCTGGCAGTCTTTTTTGGAACATCTCTGGAGGATCATTAACCACCATTGGAAAAAAAAGAAAAAAAAAAAAGCTGAGGCCACCATGTGAAGACATTAGGTAGAGAAACCATATAAACCACATATGAGAAAAATTTCCCAAGCAGTCCCCAACTGTTCAGGCACTAGCTCTTTCAGTCTTTCCAAATC